>NW_025048298.1:0-90112 GCF_018831695.1 Puntigrus tetrazona | reverse complement strand
CGAACAAATTTAAATTAAATCTTTGAAGCGTGTTCATAAACTCATTAAAACTGCTCCGCCGCTCCTTGCGAACACTCCAAACTGTGTCTCTTTTGTTCATATGGCAAAGGAGTTTTTATCGACTTTAGCTGGAAATGGAGTTTTCAACGTAGTAGCTGTCTCGTGCACTGTCACCACTATTCTCCGAACTACTAAGCGAGAATAAAAGATCAAATAGGAGTCCACCACATCCCTCTCCTTTGAAATGGAGAGAGAGTTTGCTCAGTCTGACCGCAGGGAGTTTTAGTAACGATACAGCGACCACGTTAAACAGTCCATTTCCAGCGAAAGCGACAAAAACACCCATTGACCGCGAATAAAGAAACTCCGTTAGGACTAATCGGCGTAGTCAGCGTGATGGCGTGTCAAACAAACTAAGACTTCTAAAGTTGTTTTGACCTGAACCAATTTAAATTAAATCTTTGAAGCGTGTTCATAAATGGTAAAACTACTCCCACGCTCCAGCGCGATCACTCCAAACTGT
The DNA here is from genome assembly GCF_018831695.1 of Puntigrus tetrazona. Lineage (NCBI taxonomy): Eukaryota > Metazoa > Chordata > Actinopteri > Cypriniformes > Cyprinidae > Puntigrus > Puntigrus tetrazona. The sequence goes on along the minus strand of NW_025048298.1, from coordinate 89,589 downwards.
GTCTCTTTGTTTCATATGGCGACGAGGTTTTTATCTTTCACTTTAGCTGAAATGGAGTTTTCAGCGTGGTCGCTGTCGCGACTGCTGATACCCTGTTCTCCGAACTACTAAAGCGAATATAAGATCAAATAAGGTCCACCGCATCACTCTCCCTTTAAATGGAGAGAAAAGGTTTGTCCGGTCTGACCACCGGGTTTAGTAGCATTACAAGCGACCACGTTAAACCAGTCCATTTCCAGCCGAGAAGCGACAAAAACCTACCATTGACACGAATAAAGAAACTCCGTTTCGGACTAATGCGTGGTCGCGTGATGGCGTGTCAATCAAGCAAGAAAACTTCTAAAGTTGTTTGACACAGACAAAATTAAAATTAAATCTTTGAAGCGTGTTCGCCAAATCGTAAAACTACTCCCACGGCTCCATGTGATCACTCCAAACTGTGTCTCACTTTGTTCCTTATGTAAACGAGTTTTATAGAGCTTTAGCTGAAATGGAGTTTTCAACGTGGTCGCTGTGCGATACTGAAATACCTGTTCTCGATTTCACTAAGCGACCAAGATCAAATAAAGTTCCACCACATCCACTCTCCTTTAAATGGAGAGAGAAAAGGTTGCTCCGGGGTCTGACACGAGGTTTCCAGTAGCATTACAACGACCACGTTAAACAGTCCATTTTCAGCTGAAGGCGACCGTAAGCACCATTGACACGAATAAAGAAGCTCCGTTCGGACTAATCACGACGTCGCGCGATGGCGGTGTCAAACAAACTAAGACTTCTAAAAAGTTGTTTGACAGAACAAAATTAGAAATTAAAATCTTTGAGGCGTGTTCCGCAAATCCTAAAACTTCTCCCGCAGCTCAAAAGCGCGAACACTCCAAACTGTGTCTCACTTTGTTCCTTCATAAGCGAGTTTTTATAGAAGCTTTAGCTGAGAATGGAGTTTTCAGCGGCGTGAGTCGCTGTGCGATACTGATGCCCTGTTCTCAGAACTACTAAAGCCGAATAAAGATCAAATAAGGTCCCACCACATCCCGCTCTCGCTTTAAATGGAGAGAAAAGGTTTATCGGTCTGACACCGGAGTTTTAGTAACGTGCAACGACCACGTTAAACAGTCCATTTCAACCCCGAAGGCGATAAAAACACCCATTGACCACGAATAAAGAAACTCCCGGGTGTTGGACTAATCCCGTGGTCATGTGATGACGTGTCAAACAAACTAAGACTTCTAAAAGTTGTTTGGCCACGAACAAGAAAATAAATAAAATCTTTTGAAGCATGTTTCATAAATCGCTAAACCCTGCTCCACGCTCCATGTGCGATCACTCCAAACTGTGTCTCTTTGTTCCTTATGAAGCGAGGGTTTTTATCTATTTTAGCTGGAAATGGAGTTTTTTTCAACGCGTAATCGCACTATGCGATACTGATACCATGTCCCCGAACTACTAAGCGAATAAGATCAAATAAAGGTCCACCGCATCCACTCTCCTTTAAATGGAGAGAAGCGTTTGCTCCGGTCTGACCGCGCGGAGTTTCAGTAGCGTTACAACGACCACGTTAAACAGTCCATTTCAGCGAAAGCGACAAAAACACCCGATGACACGAATAAAGAAACTCCGTTCGGACTAATCACGTGGTCACGTGATGACGATATCAAACAAACTAAGACTTCTAAAGTTGTTTGACACGAACAAAATTAAATTAAATCTTTGAAAGCGTGTTCATAAATCCACAAAACTACTCCACGCTCAACAGCGAACACTCCAAACTGTGTATAACATTTCACACCGTATGCGAGAGTTTTTTTATGAAGCTTTAGCTGAAATGGAGTTTTTCAACGTAATTACTGTCTTGATACTGATACCCTGTTCTCCGATTTACTAAGCGAGCGAGATCAAATAAGGTCCACCACATCCCACTCTCCTTTGCAAATGGAGAGAAAAGGTTGCTCCGATCTGACACGGAGTTTCAGTAACATTACAACGACCACGTTAAACGATCCATTTCCAGCGAGAAGGCGACCAAAACACCATTGACACGAATAAAGGAAACTCCGTTAGGACTAATCACGTAGTCACGTATTGACGTATCAAACAAACTAAGACTACAAAGTTGTTTGACACGAACAAATTTCAAATTAAATCTTTTAGGCGTGTTCGCAAATCGTACAGAACTACTCACGGCTCAGCATGATCACTCCAAACTGTGTCTCTTTGTTTCTATGTGACGCGGGGATTTTATCTGCCGCTTTAGCTGAAATGGAGTTTTCCCAGCATTGAAGTGGCTGTCTTGCTACTGATACCCCATTCTCCGAACTACTAAGCGAATAAAGATCAAATAAGATCCACCACATCCACTCTCCTTTAAATGAGAGTGAAAGGTTCTATCGGGATTTGACCGCGGAGTTTTGTAACGTACAACGACCACGTTAAACAGTCCATTTCCAGCCGAAGGCGACAAAAGCACCCATTGACACGAATAAAAAAACTCCGTTCGGACTAATCCGCATTAGTCACGTGATGACGTGTCAAACAAACTAAGACTTCTCAAAGTTGTTTGACCACGAACAAATTTAAATTAAATCTTTGAAGCGTGTTTATAAATCGTGAAACTACTCCACATTTCCCATGAACACTCCCAAACTGTGTCTCTTTGTTCGTATGGCTTGAGTTTTTATCGGCTTTAGCTGAAATGGAGTTTTCAAACGTGAAAGTCGCTGTGCGATACTGATACCCTGTTCTCCGGGCTACTAAGCGAATAAGATCAAATAAGGTCCACCACATCCTCTCCCTTTAAATGGAGAGAAGAAAGAGTGCTCGGTCTGGCACACGAGGTTTTAGTGGCAATACAGCGACCGCGTTAAACAGTCCATTTTCCAGCCAGAGGCGACGAAAACACCCATTATTACAGATAAAAGAAACTCCGTTGAGGACTAATCTGCGTAGTCACGTGATGGCTGAAGTATAATCAAAACAAGCTAAGACTTCTAAAAGTTGTTTGATACGAACAAAATTAAATTAAATCTTTGGGCGTTCTTAATCCTAAAACTGCTCCACGCTCAGCGCGAACACTCCAAACTATGTCTCTTTTGTTCCTTATGTGAGCGAGTTTTTATAGGCTTTAGCTGAAATGGAGTTTTTCAGCATTAATTAAGGCTATGCGATTCTTGTTCCCTGTTCTCCGAACTACTAAGCGAATAAGATCAAATAAAGGTCCACCACATCCACTCCTTTAAATGGAGAGAAAAAGGTTTATCGGTCTGACCACGGAGTTTCAGTAACATTACAACGACCACGCACGTTAAACAGTCCATTTCCGCTGAAAGCGACAAAAAACCCATTGACCACGAATAAAAGAAACTCCGTTCGGACTAATCACGTGAGTCGCGTGATGGCGTATCAAACAAACTTCGAACTTCTAAAAGTTGTTTGTACGGAGAACAAGGTCATCTAAATCTTTTGGGCATTAATTTCATAAATGCGTAAACCTACTCCACGCTCAAGCGATCTCACTCCAAACTGTGTCTCTTTGTTCATATAAACGAGGAGTTTTTATCTATTTTAGCTGGAATGTAGTTTTTTCAACGTGAGTAAGCTATCGCGCTGCTGATACCCTGTTCCCCGAGCTACTAAGCGAATAAGATCAAATGAGGTCCACCCACGTCCACTCTCCTTTAAATGGAGAGAAAGCGTTGCTCCGGTCTGACACGGAGTTTCAATGGCACGATACCGCGACCACGTTAAACCAGTCCATTTTCCAGCGGCGTTCAAACACCGATTGGCACGAATAAAAGAAACTCCGTTCGGACTAATCCGTGGTCGCATTGATGGCGTAATCCAACAAGCTAAGACTTCTAAAAGTTGTTTGGCCACGAACAAAATTAAATTAAATCTTTGAAAAGCGTGTTCGCAAATCCTAAAACTGCTCCACGCTCAGCGAACACTCCCAAACTGTGTCTCTTTGTTGTTCATATGCTTGAGTTTTTATCGACTTTGACTGAAATGGAGTTTTCAGCGTGGTGGCTATGCGATACACGATGCCCTGTTCTCCGAACTACTAAGCGAATACAAAGATCAAATGAGTCCACACCATCCACTCTCCTTTAAATGGAGAGAGAGAAAAGGTTTATCGGTCTGACACGGTTTCATTAGCATTACTGCGACCCGCGTTAAAGCAGTTCCATTTTCCAGCGGAGAGCGCGACAAAAACACCCATTGACACGAATAAAGAAACTCCGTTCGGACTAATCTGCGTGGTCGCGTGATGACGTGTCAAACAAACTAAAGACTTCTAAAAGTTGTTTGGCCACGAACAAATTTAAATTAAATCTTTGAAACCGTGTTCATAAATGCATTAAGAACTACTCCCACGCTCCATGTGCGATCACTCCAAACTGTGTCTCTTTGTTCATGTAAACAGAGAGTTTTTATCTACTTTGGCTGACCAGGGAGTTTTCAGCAGTGAGTAGCTGTGCTGATACTGATACCACCCTGTTCTCGAACTACTAAGCGAATAAAGGTCAAATAAGGTCCACCACATCCACTCCTTTAAATAGAGTGAAAAAGTTTCTGCTCCCGGTCTGACACGGAGTTTTTAGTAGCATTACAACGACCACGTTAAACGGTCCATTTCCAGCCGAAAGCAAAACAAAACACCGATATTGACACACGAATAAAGAAACTCCCGTTCGGACTAATCACGTAGTCGCGTGTTGGCGTATCAAACAAACTGAGACTTCTCCAAGTTGTTTTTGACACGAACAAAAATTAAATTAAATCTTTGAAGCGTGTTCATAAATACATTAAAAACATACTCCACGCTCCAGCAGCAACACTCCAAACTGTGTCTCTTTGTTCCGTATGCTTTGAGTTTTTATACGGCTTTGGCTGAAATGGGTTTTTCCACGTAGTTAGCTATGCCGTACTGATACCACATTCTCCGAACTACTAAGCGGCACAAAAAAGATCAGAATAAAGGTCCACCACATCCACTCTCCTTTTAAATATGGAGGAGAGAAAAGGTTTATCAGTCTGACCGCGGAGTTTCCAGTAACGTGCTGACTTGAGCATGTTAAGCAGTCCATTTCCAGCTGAAGGAGACAAAAACACCCATTGACCACGAATAAAGAGGCTTCGTTCGGACTAATCGCATTAGTCGCGTGATGGCGGTGTCAAACAAACTAAGACTTCTAAAAAGTTGTTTGACACGAACAAATTTTAAATTAAATCTTTGAAGCGTGTTCATAAATCGTAAAGCCTACTCCACGCTCCAACGCGAACACTCCAAACTGTGTCTCTTTGTTGCACAGCTTATAGCGAGAGTTTTTGTGGAGCTTTGGCTGAAATGGGATTTCCAGCGTGGTCGGCTGTGCGATACTGCTACCAAATCTCCCTCCCGAACTACTAAGCGAATATAAGATCAAATAAGGTCCACCACATCCACTCTCCTTTAAATGGAGAGAAAAGGTTGCTCCCGGGTGGTCTGACCATGAGTTTAAGTGGCATTACGCGACCACGTTAAACAATCCATTTCCAGCCGAAAGGCGACCAAGAAACACCCATTGACACGAATAAAAACTCCGTTCGGACTAATCCACGTGGTCGCGCGTGATGGCGTGTCAAACAAACTAAGACTTCTAAAAGTTGTTTGGCCGCGAACAAAAATTAAAATTAAATCTTTGAGGCGTTCATAAATCCTAAAACTACTCCACGCTCCATGCGAACACTCCAAACTGTGTCTCTTTGTTCATATAAACGAGAGTTTTTATCGAGCTTTAGCTGAAATGGAGTTTTCAAGCGTGAGTGGCTGTGCGATACTGATACCCTGTTCTCCGAACTACTGGCGAATAAGATCAAATAAGGTCCACCACATCCTCTCCAGCACAAGTGGAGAGAAAAGGTTTATCGGTCTGACACGCGGTTTCAGTAGCGATACAGCGACCCACGTTAAAGCAGTCCATTTCCAGCTGGCGACAAAAACACCAGATTGACACGAATAAAGAAACTCCCGACCGGACTAATCACGTAGTCAGTGATGGCGTGTCAAACAAACTAAGACACTAAAGTTGTTTGACACGAACAAAATTAAATTAAATCTTTGAAGCGTGTTCGTCCTAAAACTACTCACGCTCATTGCGAACACTCCCAAACTGTGTCTCTTTGTTCATGTAAACGAGAGTTTTTTATGCGACTTTAGCTGAAAAATGGAGTTTTCAACGTGGTAGCGCTGTGCGATACTTGATACCCCTGTTCTCGAACTACTAGCGAATAAAAAGATCAAATAAGGTCCACCCATCCCACTCTCCTTTAAATGGAGAGAAAAGGTTTATCGGTCTGACCGCGGAGTTTCAGTAGCGATACAACGACCACGTTAAACAGTCCATTTCCAGCGAAGCGACAAAAACACCCATTGACACGAATAAAAAGAAACTCCGTTAGGACTAATCACGTGGTCACGTGATGGCGTGTCAAACAAACTAAGACTTCTAAAGTTGTTAGCCACGAACAAATTTAAATTAAATCTTTGAAGCGTGTTCATAAATCATTAAAACCACTCCACGCTCAGCGAACACTCCAAACTGTGTCTCTTTGTTCATATGGCGAGTTTTTATCGACTTTAGCTGAAATGGAGTTTTCAAGCGTAGTGGCTGTGCGATACTGATACCCTGTTCTCCGAACTACTAGCCGAATAAGATCAAATACAGGTCCACCACATCCCACTCTCCTTTAAATGGAGAAAAAGGTTGTCGGTCTGACACGGGGTTTCAGTAGCGTTACAACGACCCATTAAACAGTCCATTTCCAGCTGAAGGAGACAAAAACACCCATTGACACGAATAAAGAAACTTTGTTCGGACTAATCACGTGGTCACGTGATGACGTGTCAAACAAACTAAGACTTCTAAAGTTGTTGACACAAACAAAATTAAAAAATCTTTTTGAAGCGTGTTCATAAATACGTAAACCTACGCTCAAGCGCGATCACTCCAAACTGTGTCTCTTTGTTCATGTAAGCGAGAGTTTTTATCTACTTTAGCTGAAATGGAGTTTCCAACGTGAGTAAGCTGTGCGTACTGATACCCTGTTCTCCGAACTACTAGCGAATAAGATCAAATAAGGTCCACCACATCCACTCTCCTTTAAATGGAGAAAAGGTTTATCGGTCTGACACGGTTTCAGTAACGTGCAACAACCCGCGTTAAACAGTCCATTTCCAGCTGAAGGCGACAAAAACACCATTGACCGCGAATAAAGAAACTCCGTTCGGATTCTAATCACGTGGTCGTGATGACGTATCAAACAAACTAAGACTTCTAAAAGTTGTTTGGCCACGAACAAAATTAAATAAAAAGCTTTTGAGGCGTGTTCATAAATCGTAAACCTACTCCCGCTCCAAATGCGGTGATCCTCCAAACTGTGTCTCTTTGTTCATGTAAACGAGAGTTTTTATCGACTTTAGCTAAAATGGAAGTTTTCAACGTGGTCGCTGTCACGATACTGATACCCTGTTCTCCTGAACTACTAGCGAATAAGATCAAATAAGGTCCACCACATCCACTCTGCTTTAAATGGAGAGAAAAGGTTTATCGGTCTGACCGCGGAGTTTTAGTAACGTACAACGACCACGTTAAACAGTCCATTTCCAGCGAAGCGACAAAAGCACCATTGACACGAATAAAGAAACTCCGTTCGGACTAATCACGTGGTCACGTGATGGCGTATCAAACAAACTAAGACTTCTAAAGTTGTTTGAGCACGAACAAATTAAATAAAATCTTTGAAGCGTGTTCATAAGAAATGTTAAAACTACTCCGCACGCTCAACGCGATCACTCCAAACTGTGTCTCTTTGTTCTACCATGTAAGCGAGGTTTTATCGACTTTAGCTGAAATGGAGTTTTCAAGCGTGGTCGCTGTCTGCGATGCGATACCCTGTTCTCGAACTACTAAGCGAATAAGATCAAATAAGGTCCACCACATCCACTCTCCTTTAAATGGAGAGAGAAAGGTTTATCGGTCTGACGGGGAGTGTCAGTAACATACAACGAGCACGTTAAACGGTCCATTTTCCGCTGAAGGCGGTAAAAAAACCATTGACACGAATAAAGAAACTCCGTTAGGACTAATCACGTGGTCACGTGATGACGTGTCAAACAAACTAAGACTTCTAAAAGTTGTTTGACACGAACAAAATTAAATTAAATCTTTGAGGCGTGTTCATAAATCCTACAAAACTTCTCCCACGCTCCTTGCGAACCTCCAAACTATGTCCTCTTTGTTCATATGCTTGTTGAGTTTTTATCGAGCTTTGGCTGAAATGGGTTTTCAACGTGGTCGCTGTCTTGACTACTGATGCCTGTTCTCGAACTACTAAGCGAATAAGATCAAATAAGGTCCACCACATCCCACTCTCTCCTTTAAATGGAGAGAGAAAAGGTTTATCGTCTGACACGCGAGGTTTCAGTAAACGTACAACGACCGTTAAACAGTCCATTTCCAGCGGGCGACAAAAACACCCATTGACACGAATAAAGCTCCGTTCGGACTAATCACACGTGGTCATGTGATGGCGTGTCAAACAAACTAAGACTTCTAAAAAGTTGTTTGACACGAACAAAAAAATCGTAAATCTTTTTGAAAAGCGTGTTCATAAATCGTAAACCTACTCCGACTCAACGCGATCACTCCAAACTGTGTCTCTTTGTTCATATAAACGAGAGTTTTTATCGGCTTTAGCTGAAATGGAGTTTTCAGCGTGGTGGCTGTCTGATACTGATACCCTGTTCTCGAACTACTAAGCGAATAAGATCAAATAAGGTCCACCACATCCACTCTCCTTTAAATGGAGAAAAAGGTTTATCCGGTCTGACACGGAGTTTCAGTAGCGTACAACGAGCCGCGTTAAACAGTCCATTTCCAGCCGAAGGCGACAAAAACACCCAGTGACACGAATAAAGAAACTCCGTTCGGACTAATCACGTGGTCACGTGATGACGTGTCAAACAAACTAAGACTTCTAAAGTTGTTTGTACGAACAAATTTAAATTAAATCTTTGGCGTGTTCATAAATCGTAAAACTACTCCTCGCTCAACACGGGCACACTCCAAACTGTGTCTCTTTGTTCATGTAAACGAGTTTTTATCGACTTTAGCTGAAATGGAGTTTTCAACGTAGTTAAGCTGTGCGATACTGATACCCTGTTCTCGAACTACTAGCGAATAAAATCAAATGAGTCCACCACATCCACTCTCCTTTAAATGGAGAGAAAAAAGGTTTATCGGTCTGGCACGGAGTTTTCAGTAGCATTACAACAACCACGTTAAACAGTCCATTTCCAGCTGAAGGCGACAAAAACACCCATTGACACGAATAAAGAAACTCCGTTCGGACTAATCACGTGGTCCACGTGATGACGTGTCAAACAAACTAAGACTTCTAAAAGTTGTTTGACACGAACAAAATTAAATAAAATCTTTTGAAGCGTGTTCATAAATGCGTAAACCTACGCTCAGCACGATCCTCCAAACTGTGTCTCTTTGTTCATGTAAGCGAGAGTTTTATCTACTTTAGCTGAAATGGAGTTTTCAACGTGGTCGCTGTCGCGATACTGATACCCTGTTCTCCGAACTACTAAGCGAATAAGATCAAATAAGGTCGACCACATCCACTCTCCTTTAAATGGAGAGAGAAAAGGTTGCTCGGTCTGACACGGAGTTTCAGTAACGTGCAACGACCACGTTAAACAGTCCATTTCCAGCGAAGGCGACAAAACACCCATTGACACGAATAAAGAAACTCCGTTCGGACTAATCACGTGGTCACGTGATGGCGTGTCAAACAAACTAAGACTTCTAAAAGTTGTTTGACCACGAACAAAATTAAATAAAATCTTTTGAAGCGTGTTCATAAATCATAAACCCTCGCTCAACGCGATCACTCCAAACTGTGTCTCTTTGTTCATGTAAACGAGAAGTTTTTATCTACTTTATCTGAAATGGAGTTTTCAACGTGGTGCGCTGTCGCGATCATCGATACCCTGTTCTCCGAACTACTAAGCGAATAAGATCAAATAAGGTCCACCACATCCACTCTCCTTTAAATGGAGAGAGAAAGGTTTATCGTTCTGACACGGAGTTTCAGTAACGTAAAAAACACCACGTTAAACAGTCCATTTCCAGCTGAAGGCGACAAAAACACCCGATGACTGAATAAAAAGAAACTCCGTTTGGACTAATCACGTGGTCCAGCGTGATGACGTGTCAAACAAACTAAGACTTCTAAAAGTTGTTTGGCACGACAAAATTAAATAAAATCTTTGAAGCGTGTTCGCCAAATCGTAAAACTACTCCACGCTCAACGCTAACACTCCAAACTGTGTCTATTTGTTCATGTAAACGAGAGTTTTTATCGACTTTAGCTGGAAATGGAAGTTTTCAACGTGTTACTGTCACGACCTACTGATACCTGTTCTCCGAACTACTAAGCGAATAAGATCAAATAAGGTCCACCACATCCACTCTCCTTTAAATGGAGAGAAAAGGTTCATCGGTCTCTGCACGGAATTTCAGTAGCATGTACAACGACCACATTAAACAGTCCATTTCCAGCTAAAGGACACAAAAACACCCATTGTACGAATAAAGAAACTCGTTCGGACTAATCACGTGGTCGCGTGATAGCGTTACAAACAAACTAAGACTTCTAAAGTTGTTTGACCACGAACAAAATTAAATAAAATCTTTTGAAGCGTGTTCATAAATCGTAAACCTACGCTCAACGCGATCACTCCAAACTGTGTCTCTTTGTTCATGTAAACGAGAGTTTTTATCGACTTTAGCTGAAATGGAGTTTTCAACGTGGTTAAGCTGTGCGATACTGATACCCTGTTCTCCGAACTACTAAGCGGATAAGATCAAATAAGGTCCACCACATCCACTCTCCTTTAAATGGAGAGAAAAGGTTTATCGGTCTGACGCGGTGTCAGTGGCGTCTAACGAGCACGTTAAACAGTCCATTTCCAGCTGAAGGCGATAAAAACCCCATTGACACGAATAAAGAAACTCCGTTCGGACTAATCACGTGGTCACGTGATGACGTGTCAAACAAACTAAAACTTCTAAAAGTTGTTTGACACGAACAAAATTAAATTAAATCTTTGAGCGTCTTCATAAATCATAAAACTACTCCACGCTCAAGCGCGAACCACTCCAAACTGTGTCTCTTTGTTCATATGTGAGAGTTTTTATAAACTTTAGCTGAAATGGAGTTTTCAACGTGGTCGCTGTGCGATCACTGATACCCTGTTCTCCGAACTACTAAGCGAATAAGATCAAATAAGGTCCACCACATCCACTCTCTTTAAATGGAGAGGCAAAGGTTTATCCGGTCTGACACGGTGTCAATAACGTCCCTAACGACCACGTTAAACAGTCCATTTCAGCTGAAGGCGACAAAAACACCCGGTGACACGAATAAAGAAACTCCGTTCGGACTAATCACGTAGTCCGCGTGATGGCGTGTCAAACAAACTAAGACTTCTAAAAGTTGTTTGACCACGAACAAAATTAAATTAAATCTTTGAAGCGTGTTCATAAATCGTAAAACTACTCCACGCTCAGCGCGAACACTCCAAACTGTGTCTCTTTGTTCATGTAAGCGAGAGTTTTTTTATCGAATTTAGCTGAAATGGAGTTTTCAAGCGTTAATTAAGCTGTGCGATACTGATACCCTGTTCTCCGAACTACTAGCGAATAAGATCAAATAAGGTCCACCACATTCACTCTCCTTTAAATGGAGAGAAAAGGTTTATCGGTCTGACACGGAGTTTCAGTAGCGTTACAACGACCACGTTAAAAGTCCATTTTCAGCTGAAGGCGACAAAAACACCCATTGACACGAATAAAGAAACTTCGTTCGGACTAATCACGTGGTCACGTGATGGCGTATCAAACAAACTAAGACTTCTAAAAGTTGTTTGACACAGAACAATTTTAAATTAAATCTTTGAAGCGTGTTCATAAATCGTAAAACTACTCCACGCTCAACGCGAACACTCCAAACTGTGTCTCTTTGTTCATGTAAACGAGAGTTTTTATCGACTTTAGCTGAAATGGAGTTTTCAACGTGGTCGCTGTGCGATACTAATACCCTGTTCCCCGAACTACTAAGCGAATGAGATCAAATAAGGTCCACCACATCCACTCTCCTTTAAATGGAGAAAAAGGTTTATCGGTCTGACGCGGTGTCAGTAGCGATACAACGAGCACGTTAAACAGTCCATTTTCAGCTGAAGGCGACAAAAACACCCATTGACACGAATAAAGAAACTCCGTTCGGACTAATCACGTGGTCACGTGATGACGTGCCAAACAAACTAAGACTTCTAAAAGTTGTTTGACACGAACAAAATTAAATTAAATCTTTGAAGCGTTCATAAATCCTAAAACTACTCCACGCTCAACGCGATCACTCCAAACTGTGTCTCTTTGTTCATGTAAACGAGAGTTTTTATCGACTTTAGCTGAAATGGAGTTTTCAACGTGGTCGCTGTGCGATACTGATACCCTGTTCTCCGAACTACTAAGCGAATAAGATCAAATAAGGTCCACCACATCCACTCTCCTTTAAATGGAGAGAGAAAAGGTTTATCGGTCTGACGGAGTTTCAGTAGCGTACAACGAAACACGTTAAACAGTCCATTTCCAGCGAAGGCGACAAAAACACCCATTGACACGAATAAAGAAACTCCGTTCGGACTAATCTGCGTGGTCGCGTGATGGCGTGTCAAACAAACTAAGACTTCTAAAAGTTGTTTGACACGAACAAATTTAAATTAAATCTTTGAAGCGTGTTCATAAATCGTAAAACTACTCCACGCTCAACGCGAACACTCCAAACTGTGTCTCTTTGTTCATGTAAACAAGAGTTTTTATCGACTTTAGCTGAAATGGAGTTTTCAACGTGGTCGCTGTCGCGATACTGATACCCCCTGTTCTCCGAACTACTAAGCGAATAAGATCAAATAAGGTCCACTACATCCACTCTCCTTTAAATGGAGAGAAGGTTTATCGGTCTGACACGGAGTTTCAGTAGCGTTACAACAACCACGTTAAACAGTCCATTTCCAGCTGAAGGCGACAAAACACCCATTGACACGAATAAAGAAACTCCCGTTCGGACTAATCACATTAGTCGCGTGATGGCGTGTCAAACAAACTAAGACTTCTAAAAGTTGTTTGACACGAACAAAATTAAATAAAATCTTTTGAAGCGTGTTCATAAATCCTAAACCTACGCTCAGCGATCACTCCAAACTGTGTCTCTTTGTTCATATGGCGAGAGTTTTTATCGACTTTAGCTGAAATGGAGTTTTCAACGTGAGTCGCTGTGCGATACTGATACCCTGTTCTCCGAACTACTAAGCGAATAAGATCAAATAAGGTCCACCACATCCACTCTCCTTTAAATGGAGAAAAGGTTGCTCGGTCTGACACGGAGTGTCAGTAACGTACAACGAGCACGTTAAACAGTCCATTTCCCGCTGAAGCGATAAAAAACCATTGACCTGCGAATAAAGAAACTCCGTTCGGACTAATCACGTGGTCACGTGATGACGTGTCAAACAAACTAAGACTTCTAAAAGTTGTTTGACACGAACAAAATTAAATTAAATCTTTGAAGCGTCTTCATAAATCGTAAAACTACTCCCACGCTCAACGCGAACACTCCAAACTGTGTCTCTTTGTTCATGTAAGCGAGTTTTTATCGACTTTAGCTGAAATGGAGTTTTCAACGTGGTCGCTGTCGCGATACTGATACCCTGTTCTCCGAACTACTAAGCGAATAAGATCAAATAAGGTCCACCACATCCACTCTCCTTTAAATGGAGAGCAAAGGTTTATCGGTCTGACACGGAGTGTCAGTAACGCATACAACGAGCACGTTAAACAGTCCATTTTCAGCTGAAGGCGACAAAAACACCCATTGACACGAATAAAGAAACTCCGTTCGGACTAATCACGTGGTCACGCGTGATGGCGTATCAAACAAACTAAGACTTCTAAAAGTTGTTTGACACGAACAAAATTAAATTAAATCTTTGAAGCGTGTTCATAAATCGTAAAAACCTACTCCACGCTCAACGCGAACACTCCAAACTGTGTCTCTTTGTTCATGTAAACGAGAGTTTTTATCTACTTTAGCTGAAATGGAGTTTTCAACGTGGTCGCTGTGCGATACTGATACCCTGTTCTCCGAACTACTAAGCGAATAAGATCAAATAAGGTCCACCACATCCACTCTCCTTTAAATGGAGAGAAAAAGGTTTATCCCGGTCTGACCGCGGAGTTTCAGTAGCGATACAACGACCACGTTAAAAAGTCCATTTCCAGCTGAAGGCGACAAAAACACCCATTGACACGAATAAAGAAACTCGTTCGGACTAATCACGTGGTCACGTGATGACGTGTCAAACAAACTAAGACTTCTAAAAGTTGTTTGACACGAACAAAATTAAATAAAATCTTTGAAGCGTGTTCATGAATCGTAAACCTACTCCACGCTCAACGCGAACACTCCAAACTGTGTCTCTTTGTTCATGTAAACGAGAGTTTTTATCTACTTTAGCTGAAATGGAGTTTTCAACGTGGTAAGCTGTCTTGATACTAATACCCTGTTCTCCGAACTACTAAGCGAATAAGATCAAATAAGGTCCACCACATCCACTCTCCTTTAAATGGAGAGAAAAGGTTGCTCGGTCTGACACGGAGTGTCAGTAGCGTCTAACGAGCACGTTAAACAGTCCATTTTCAGCCGAAGGCGACAAAAACACCCATTGACACGAATAAAGAAACTCCGTTCGGACTAATCACGTGGTCACGTGATGACGTGTCAAACAAACTAAGACTTCTAAAAGTTGTTTGACACGAACAAAATTAAATTAAATCTTTGAAGCGTGTCATAAATCCTAAAACTACTCCACGCTCAACGCGATCACTCCAAACTGTGTCTCTTTGTTCATGTAAACGAGAGTTTTTATCGACTTTAGCTGAAATGGAGTTTTCAGCGTGGTGGCTGTGCGATGCTGATACCCTGTTCTCCGAACTACTAAGCGAATAAGATCAAATAAGGTCCACCACATCCACTCTCCTTTAAATGGAGAGAAAAGGTTCATCGGTCTGACACGGAGTTTCAGTAGCATTACAACGACCACGTTAAACAGTCCATTTCCAGCTAAAGGACACAAAAACACCCATTGACACGAATAAAGAAACTCCGTTCGGACTAATCACGTGGTCACGTGATGACGTGTCAAACAAACTAAGACTTCTAAAAGTTGTTTGACACGAACAAAATTAAATAAAATCTTTTGAAGCGTGTTCATAAATCGTAAACCTACGCTCAACGCGATCACTCCAAACTGTGTCTCTTTGTTCATGTAAGCGAGTTTTATCTACTTTAGCTGAAATGGAGTTTTCAACGTGAGTCGCTGTGCGATACTGATACCCTGTTCTCCGAACTACTAAGCGAATAAGATCAAATAAGGTCCACCACATCCACTCTCCTTTAAATGGAGAGAAAAGGTTTATCGGTCTGACACGGAGTGTCAGTAACGTACAACGACCACGTTAAACAGTCCATTTCCAGCTGAAGGCGACAAAAACACCCATTGACACGAATAAAGAAACTCCGTTCGGACTAATCACGTGGTCACGTGATGACGTGTCAAACAAACTAAGACTTCTAAAAGTTGTTTGACACGAACAAAATTAAATAAAATCTTTGAAGCGTGTTCATAAATCGTAAAACTACTCCACGCTCAACGCGATCACTCCAAACTGTGTCTCTTTGTTCATGTAAACGAGAGTTTTTATCGACTTTAGCTGAAATGGAGTTTTCAACGTGGTCGCTGTGCGATACTGATACCCTGTTCTCCGAACTACTAAGCGAATAAGATCAAATAAGGTCCACCACATCCACTCTCCTTTAAATGGAGAGAGAAAAGGTTCATCGGTCTGACACGGAATTTCAGTAACGTACAACGACCACATTAAACAGTCCATTCCCAGCTAAAGGACACAAAAACACCCATTGACACGAATAAAGAAACTCCGTTCGGACTAATCACGTGGTCACGTGATGACGTTGCAAACAAACTAAGACTTCTAAAAGTTGTTTGACACGAACAAAATTAAATAAAATCTTTTGAAGCGTGTTCATAAATCGTAAACCTACGCTCAACGCGATCACTCCAAACTGTGTCTCTTTGTTCATGTAAACGAGAGTTTTTATCTACTTTAGCTGAAATGGAGTTTTCAACGTGGTCGCTGTGCGATACTGATACCCTGTTCTCCGAACTACTAAGCGAATAAGATCAAATAAGGTCCACCACATCCACTCTCCTTTAAATGGAGAGAAAAGGTTTATCGGTCTGACACGGAGTTTCAGTAACGTACAACGACCACGTTAAACAGTCCATTTCCAGCTGAAGGCGACAAAAACACCCATTGACACGAATAAAGAAACTCCGGTTCGGACTAATCACGTGGTCACGTGATGACGTGTCAAACAAACTAAGACTTCTAAAAGTTGTTTGACACGAACAAAATTAAATTAAATCTTTGAAGCGTGTTCATAAATCCTAAAACTACTCCACGCTCAACGCGAACACTCCAAACTGTGTCTCTTTGTTCATGTAAACGAGAGTTTTTATCGACTTTAGCTGAAATGGAGTTTTCAACGTGGTCGCTGTGCGATACTGATACCCTGTTCTCCGAACTACTAAGCGGATAAGATCAAATAAGGTCCACCACATCCACTCTCCTTTAAATGGAGAGAGAAAAGGTTTATCGGTCTGACACGGAGTGTCAGTGACGTACAACGAGCACGTTAAACAGTCCATTTTCAGCTGAAGGCGACAAAAACACCCATTGACACGAATAAAGAAACTCCGTTCGGACTAATCACGTGGTCACGTGATGACGTGTCAAACAAACTAAGACTTCTAAAAGTTGTTTGACACGAACAAAATTAAATTAAATCTTTGAAGCGTGTTCATAAATCGTAAAACTACTCCACGCTCAACGCGAACACTCCAAACTGTGTCTCTTTGTTCATGTAAACGAGAGTTTTTATCGAATTTAGCTGAAATGGAGTTTTCAACGTGGTCGCTGTGCGATACTGATACCCTGTTCTCCGAACTACTAAGCGAATAAGATCAAATAAGGTCCACCACATCCACTCTCCTTTAAATGGAGAGAGAGAAAAAGTTTATCGGTCTGACAGGGAGTGTCAGTAACATACAACGAGCACGTTAAAAAGTCCATTTTCAGCTGAAGGCGACAAAAACACCCATTGACACGAATAAAGAAACTCGGTTCGGACTAATCACGTGGTCACGTGATGACGTGTCAAACAAACTAAGACTTCTAAAAGTTGTTTGACACGAACAATTTTAAATTAAATCTTTGAAGCGTGTTCATAAATCGTAAAACTACTCCACGCTCAACGCGAACACTCCAAACTGTGTCTCTTTGTTCATGTAAACGAGAGTTTTTATCGACTTTAGCTGAAATGGAGTTTTCAACGTGGTCGCTGTGCGATACTAATACCCTGTTCCCCGAACTACTAAGCGAATGAGATCAAATAAGGTCCACCACATCCACTCTCCTTTAAATGGAGAGAGAAAAGGTTTATCGGTCTGACACGGAGTGTCAGTAACGTACAACGAGCACGTTAAACAGTCCATTTTCAGCTGAAGGCGACAAAAACACCCATTGACACGAATAAAGAAACTCCGTTCGGACTAATCACGTGGTCACGTGATGACGTGCCAAACAAACTAAGACTTCTAAAAGTTGTTTGACACGAACAAATTTGAATTAAATCTTTGAAGCGTGTTCATAAATCGTAAAACTACTCCACGCTCAACGCGATCACTCCTAACTGTGTCTCTTTGTTCATGTAAACGAGAGTTTTTATCTACTTTAGCTGAAATGGAGTTTTCAACGTGGTCGCTGTGCGATACTGATACCCTGTTCTCCGAACTACTAAGCGGATAAGATCAAATAAGGTCCACCACATCCACTCTCCTTTAAATGGAGAGAGAAAAGGTTTATCGGTCTGACACGGAGTTTCAGTAACGTTACTAACGACCACGTTAAACAGTCCATTTTCAGCTGAAGGCGACAAAAACACCCATTGACACGAATAAAGAAACTCCGTTCGACTAATCACGTGGTCACGTGATGACGTGTCAAACAAACTAAGACTTCTAAAAGTTGTTTGACACGAACAAAATTAAATAAATTCTTTTGAAGCGTGTTCATAAATCGTAAACCTACTCCACGCTCAACGCGATCACTCCAAACTGTGTCTCTTTGTTCATGTAAACGAGAGTTTTTATCTACTTTAGCTGAAATGGAGTTTTCAACGTGGTCACTGTGCGATACTGATACCATGTTCTCCGAACTACTAAGCGAATAAGATCAAATAAGGTCCACCACATCCACTCTCCTTTAAATGGAGAAAGAAAAGGTTTATCGATCTGACACGGTGTGTCAGTAACGATACTAACGACCACGTTAAACAGTCCATTTCCAGCTGAAGGCGACAAAACACCCATTGACACGAATAAAGAAACTCCGTTCGGACTAATCACGTGGTCACGTGATGACGTGTCAAACAAACTAAGACTTCTAAAAGTTGTTTGACACGAACAAAATTAAATAAAATCTTTTGAAGCGTGTTCATAAATGCGTAAACCTCCACGCTCAACGCGATCACTCCTAACTGTGTCTCTTTGTTCATAAACGAGTTTTTATCTACTTTAGCTGAAATGGAGTTTTCAACGTGGTGGCTGTCTCGCGATACTGATACCCTGTTCTCCGAACTACTAAGCGAATAAGATCAAATAAGGTCCACCACATCCACTCTCCTTTAAATGGAGAGAAAAGGTTTATCGGTCTGACACGGAGTGTCAGTAACGCACTAACTAGCACGTTAAACAGTCCATTTTCAGCTGAAGGCGACAAAAACACCCATTGACACGAATAAAGAAACTCCGTTCGGACTAATCACGTGGTCACGTGATGACGTGTCAAACAAACTAAGACTTCTAAAAGTTGTTTGACACGAACAAATTTAAATTAAATCTTTGAAGCGTGTTCATAAATCGTAAAACTACTCCCACGCTCAACGCGAACACTCCAAACTGTGTCTCTTTGTTCATGTAAACGAGAGTTTTTATCGACTTTAGCTGAAATGGAGTTTTCAACGTAGTCGCTGTGCGATACTGATATCCTGTTCTCCGAACTACTAAGCGAATAAGATCAAATAAGGTCCACCACATCCACTCTCCTTTAAATGGAGAGAGAAAAGGTTTATCGGTCTGACACGGAGTTTCAGTAACGTACAACGACCACGTTAAACAGTCCATTTCCAGCGAAGGCGACAAAAACACCCATTGACACGAATAAAGAAACTCGTTCAGACTAATCACGTGGTCACGTGATGACGTGTCAAACAAACTAAGACTTCTAAAAGTTGTTTGACACGAACAAAATTAAATTAAATCTTTGAAGCGTGTTCATAAATCGTAAAACTACTCCACGCTCAACGCGAACACTCCAAACTGTGTCTCTTTGTTCATGTAAACGAGTTTTTATCGACTTTAGCTGAAATGGAGTTTTCAACGTGGTCGCTGTTCTCCTAACTACTAAGCGGATGAGATCAAATAAGATACTGATATCCCTGTTCTCGAACTACTAAGCGGATGAGATCAAATAAGGTCCACCACATCCACTCTCCTTTAAATGGAGAAAAAGGTTTATCGGTCTGACGAGTTTTATCGACTTTAGCGGGAGTGTCAGTAACGCTGATACGAACGAGCACGTTAAACAGTCCATTTTCAGCTGAAGGCGACAAAAACACCCATTGACACGAATAAAGAAACTCCGTTCGGACTAATCACGTGGTCACGTGATGACGTGTCAAACAAACTAAGACTTCTAAAAGTTGTTTGACACGAACAAATTTAAATTAAATCTTTGAAGCGTGTTCATAAATCGTAAAACTACTCCACGTTCAACGCGAACACTCCAAACTGTGTCTCTTTGTTCATGTAAACGAGAGTTTTTATCGACTTTAGCTGAAATGGAGTTTTCAACGTGAGTCGCTATGCGATACTGATACCCTGTTCTCCCCGAACTACTAAGCGAATAAGATCAAATAAGGTCCATGTAACAGACTTTAATAAGAGTTCATTTTAATTCATTTTGTTTGGTGTTGCCTTTGTAATATTTAATGTGTAATGACCAAATTATTTTCGTTGTTTATTGGGGACTTTTATTTTGAAACAAAATCCGCTTTTAACAACGCACGGCACTAAAGAGAAAAGGGAATGGGAGAGTGAACGCTTCATGACGGCTTAAAACTCGTTCACGAAGCGATGTAACAAGTTTATTTAGCAACCCCCCGAAAAGGCATAAGGTTTGTGTTTTTTTTACGCTGTTGATTTAATACAAATGTTTTTGTCAGCATCGCTGAATATGTCAGGTAATGTTGATATACGTTTTGTATCACTTTGTTCAGCTCTTACGGTGATTTCTGAAGACGAAAGGGAACAGAAATAAAAGTCTGGAAACATCAGTAAAAGTTTCGGCCATCATTCGGACGGGGTCCGCTACAGTCCACCACATCCACTCTCCTTTAAATGGAGAGAAAGGTTTATCGGTCTGACACGGAGTGTCAGTAACGTACAACGACCACGTTAAACATTCCATTTCCAGCTGAAGGCGACAAAAACACCCATTGACACGAATAAAGAAACTCCGTTCGGTCTAATCACGTGGTCACGTGATGACGTGTCAAACAAACTAAGACTTCTAAAAGTTGTTAGACACAAACAAAATTAAATAAAATCTTTGAAGCGTGTTCATAAATCGTAAAACTACTCCACGCTCAACGCGAACACTCCAAACTGTGTCTCTTTGTTCATGTAAACGAGAGTTTTTATCGACTTTAGCTGAAATGGAGTTTTCAACGTGGTCGCTAAGCGATACTGATACCCTGTTCTCCGAACTACTAAGCGGATAAGATCAAATAAGGTCCACCACATCCACTCTCCTTTAAATGGAGAGAGAAAAGGTTTATCGGTCTGACACGGAGTGTCAGTAACGTACAACGACCACGTCAAACAGTCCATTTTCAGCTGAAGGCGACAAAAACACCCATTGACACGAATAAAGAAACTCCGTTCGGACTAATCACGTGGTCACGTGATGATGTGTCAAACAAACTAAGACTTCTAAAGTTGTTGAACACGAACAAAATTAAATAAAATCTTTGAAGCGTGTTCATAAATCGTAAAACTACTCCACGCTCAACGCGAACACTCCAAACTGTGTCTCTTTGTTCATGTAAACGAGAGTTTTTATCGACTTTAGCTGAAATGGAGTTTTCAACGTGGTCGCTGTGCGATACTGATACCCTGTTCTTCAAACTACTAAGCGAATAAGATCAAATAAGGTCCACCACATCCACTCTCCTTTAAATGGAGAGAAAAGGTTTATCGGTCTGACACGGAGTTTCAGTAACGTACAACGACCACGTTAAACAGTCCATTTCCAGCTGAAGGCGACAAAAACACCCATTGACACGAATAAAGAAACTCCGTTCGGACTAATCACGTGGTCACGTGATGACATGTCAAACAAACTAAGACTTCTAAAAGTTGTTTGACACGAACAAAATTAAATTAAATATTTGAAGCGTGTTCATAAATGGTAAAAACTACTCCCACGCTCAACGAACACTCCAAACTGTGTCTCTTTGTTCATGTAAACGAGAGTTTTTATCGACTTTAGTTGAAATGGAGTTTTCAACGTGGTCGCTGTCTTGATACTGATACCCTGTTCTTCAAACTACTAAGCGGATAAGATCAAATAAGGTCCACCACATCCACTCTCCTTTAAATGGAGAGAAAGGTTTATCGGTCTGACACGCGAGTGTGTCAGTAACGCATAAACGACCACGTTAAACAGTCCATTTTCAGCTGAAGGCGACAAAAACACCCATTGACACGAATAAAGAAACTCTGTTCGGACTAATCACGTGGTCTCGTGATGACGTGTCAAACAAACTAAGACTTCTAAAAGTTGTTAGACACGAACAAAAATTAAATAAAATATTTGAAGCGTGTTCATAAATCAAACCTGCACGCTCAACGCGATCACTCCAAACTGTGTCTCTTTGTTCATGTAAACGAGAGTTTTTATCGACTTTAGCTGAAATGGAGTTTTCAACGTGGTCGCTGTGCGATACTGATACCCTGTTCTCCGAACTACTAAGCGAATAAGATCAAATAAGGTCCACCACATCCACTCTCCTTTAAATGGAGAGAAAAGGTTTATCGGTCTGACACGAGTTTCAGTAACTAAGACTTCTAAAAGTTGTTGAGACACGAACAAAATTAAATATAATCTATGAAGCGTGTTCATAAATCGTTTAAATCGTAAACATTGCTAAACATTCAGATTTTTTCCTTTAAGAAACTATTAAGAGTACTTACATACTAATTGATGAATACAAATCAAAATTAAATAATCAAAAACCGTGTCCCAAGTATTTTTAATGAAGACTGGCAGGCATTTCAAACAACATTACAGTTTTTTTTCTGTTCTTGTGTTTTATCAGAAGTATACAATGGCTTAAGATCAGTCTTAAAATCAGCATCAGACTACGCATTTAAAATTTAGATTCAGAGTTTAAAACATTTCTGTTACCTAACTGCCACTTCAAACTGAGCTTGGGAATAAATAAAGGTTGTCAAATATTTACAATAATAACTACTAAAGCAGAACAAAGCACAACACAAGTGCTTAGAGAGTATACATTTCAACGTTTAACAAAAGTTTAAACATGGAAACCGTTTCCGTTGCAGGCCACCTTTACGAGGTCTCTCGCCACTCGTGATCAGAAAGGTCAGAGATTAAGGTGAAGACTCTTGGGTTCACTGGGAGTCGTTTTTTGTTCTTCTTTTCCACAACCTTTGTGCCCTTTTCAGGATTGATGATGAAGAAGCACCTTTAAAAGAAAAAAAAACAACAACACTGAAAACCTCTGCAAATGTAGCCACATATACAAAATCTCACAAAAATACACCCCTCACATTTCAACAATCATTTTGATATATATTCTTAAGGGAAAATACTATAGAAATGAAATATGGATATATTTTAGAGTAGTCAATAAGTTTATCTTAAGACGTACCAAAGAAGAATTTCTAGTATATTAAGTACAAAATTAGTGCATGAAAATAGAGCACATTGAGCACTTGAAGTACATTGTGGAAGTGTAGTTGTTTCCCACCAAGCCAGTTTGTGACCCCAGAGTATATATTTCCTCTCTAAAATAACTTAACATACAGCCATAAGTGTCAAAATAGCTTGCAACAGAAGTGAGTACACCTAATGTTAAAACAGATGTATGTCATTTAATCATGCATTGCCATATATCCTATTCATCACATTCATGTTAGTATGAGATAATTGTACACATACCAAATTTGAACATCTCTAATACAATATACACAAATTTGTATGGTCCTGTCAAGCAGACAAAAACATTAACATGATGAATAGGACATGTGGCAATGCATGGTTAAATGACATCCATCTGTAAGTTGTACTCACTTTTGTTGCCAGCTATTTTGACAATAATGACTTCGTATGTTAAGTTATTTTTAGAGAAGAAAAATCTATACTTCTCTACAAGTAACATATTGACTACTTTACAATATATCCATATTTCATTTCTGTAGTATTGTCCTTAAGAAGATATACTAAAATGATTTCTGAAATGTAAGGGGTGTACACACTTTTGAGGGATATTGTAAACCTCTGCCTCCTAGGTGTCTTTACATACCTTTGCAAAAATTCAAGCACTGATGCCAGTTCAGTAGGGTAGTGTATATTGAAACAGTAATAACTGCCGAACATTAGGCAAACAGCAGCGATGAATGTAGTGATGTCATCATTCACAATCTTGCGGTCCACACTGAGCATAAATCGAACAGCAGCATAGCAGGAGGGTCCTGTGGATACATTTCAATACAATAAAGTTATGTGCATGTAGCAAGGTATGTGTATTTACATATTTGACTCATTTGATCATAAAAATTGCAGTTTATTTAGTCCTGCCCTGAAAAACTATTTCACATAATATATTTTACACATTCTACAACACAGATTACTGACTCCTTTTACTAAAGTAACCTAGTTTGAAAGTTTAGTTACCCCAAACGGTTAATAATTAAAAAGTATAAGGTCATTTACAACTATTACTTTAAGGCCAAATATGCAGAACATGTCAAAAGCAAATGATGTGCAAGTTTTATGTCTAATATTAAACAAGACTTGTGAAAAACTACCACAAAACACAGAAACGCTCATGATTTAGGTAAAATCATACAGTATTAAGCATCTAGGGTATCTAAACTTTTGAACTGAATTATTTTGTAAACTGAGTTACTAGTCTGTGTTGTGAAATATATGTAAAACCATCTATTATGTGGTGCAGTTTGATCTGGGCAATCCTAATTAAACATATACTGCAAGGAGTATGTAAAATATATAAACACAAGATAAACATTTAATCATTAAAGCTTTGAGGGTGCTACTGTAAGAGAAGAAAACTTAAACTTACCACACACAATAATGCAAGGCGTCGGAGGCAGGTTGTCCAACTCTACATCCTTTGCAAGGCTTGTCTCTTCTACATAATGAGGAAGGAGCTCTTCTTTCTCATCAAAATAGGAGAGAAGTAGAAGAATCATGTCTTTCACATCCTCTGAGCAACCATTCGTCTGTCCTCTCAAAACTTCAAGTTTTGTGACAGCCTGTAAGACACGCTTGTTCCTGGTTGCACAAACATTCCTCATAAAGTTCAACAGCTTGTTTCCTTTTCTGTCAATGCTGTTCAGGAAGGTCTCTTTAAGTGGTATCCCTGTGAGGTCTTTAAAGTGCACTTCCATTCCACTTTCCTGAAACAAAAATGGCCACTCCTCAGTGAGAGTTTTCATGTCTGTTCCATTGTTGATATCTTTTCGTTGACTGTAGTAGGTAGGCTTCATGAGAACCTTCACTTCCTCTTCATTACAGTCAGTTGTTTGTGACAGACTCCTCATCTTCTCTTTTTCAACAGCTGACTCTCAGCAGTTTCACTGAGGGGCATAAATCTAACTTCCCAATTAATGCAGCCGTATGTATCTTGGACTGCAGCTCTTTTTCAGGTGTGACTTCCTCAGTGTCACATCTGTCTGCCTGTATCATGAATGCGCTTTTTTTTTTGGTGTGCTGGTCCTTCTTGCATTTTCGACCCTGGCTTGAAATTGTTTGACCAAGGAGTAGTATCCAGGACCAATCACACTCTCTTCAATCACATCTTGTAAAGACTTTGGATATTTGGCAACAATCCTTTTGGCGACCTCTGTTAAATTCTTCCTACTTGGACAAGCACAAACTTTCATCATTGCCGCAACAAACAACAATCTCACCATTTCCCTACGCAACCGAGGACTTGGCCTTTCTGTCTCTCAAGTGCCTGCATTAATTCCTCAGGAAACTTATTCCATGGGACTTCAAAGCTGTCCACCCAGTTCACAATAGAAGGAGGTGCTGGGAGAGGAGTAGGAAGAACTCTGGGACAGAAAAGATCCTGGAGACAAACTGACTGGTTGCTCTGGGGTTTCAGAAATTTGTGCTGTAAAAAGTTGGACCAGGAATAGTTCAACCAAAATGAAAACCACCATCACTGTTTATTATCCTATTGTTATTAAAAACAGGTGTTCATTTAGAATGACAAAATAGTAAGTAAATTCCAAACTTGTTTTAACAGTTGAACAGTGACTTTACAGGGATAGTCCACCCAAAATTTATTTTGTGTATATATTTTATTTAATACATTTTATTTTAACAGTGAGGCAAAATATTATTGTGACCATTAAAAGTATAGTTCACCCAAAAATAAAAATTCTGCAATCAATTACTCACCCTCAAGTTGACCCAAACCTGTATATATTTATTTGTTTTGGCTGAAGACAACTAAAGAGATATTTTGAAGAATGTTTGAAAATAAACAGAACAGAGGCACCATTTATATTTCATAGAATGATTTTTTTACTATGAAAGTGAATGGGGCCTCTGATCCGTTTATTTTCAAACATTCTTCAAATATGGGATTTAGTGTGTTCAGCAAAACATAGACCTTTATACAGGTTTGGATCAACTTAAGGGTGAGTAAATGGTGACAGAATTTTCAATTTTGGGTGAACTATCCTTTTAATGGTCACAATTATATTTTGCCTCACTGTTAAAATAAAATGTATTAAATATAATACATTACCAGAAGTAATAACAAAAGCATTTGCTGCTTTTTAATAACAAAAGTAATAAATATGTCTGACCATAAAAAGCGATAGTTAATCTAAAAATTCTACAATTCTGTCATCCTTTACTCGCTCTCAGATTGTTCCAAACGTGTATACATTTCTTTGTTCTGCTAAACACAAAGGAAGATCAATCAATCAATCAATCATTTTTATTTATATAGCGCTTTTAACAACACAGGTTGCATCAAAGCACTGTACAGTATAATGACAGGGATGTATAATGACAGGGATGTATAATGACGAAAGTGACCAGTTTCTTATTAAATGCAGAGACGGTCTCTGTAGTCAATTCAACGATAGTCACTAGAAGTTAAGTGTCCCCAACCAAGCAAGCCAGAGGCGACAGCGGCAAGGAAACAAAACCCCATGCATACAGAATGGAGAAAAAAAAACCTGGGAGAAACCAGACTCAGTTGGGGTCAGTTCTCCTCTGACCGGACGCCCAGCACTTAACTTCCAGTTCAATTTTAAACGCTGCTGTGTCAGGTAGTGTAAATGACTTAGTGTGTGCGTGTGCGTGTGTGTGTGCATCAGGATCTGGTGATCTGTCGACGGGCGCATCTAGGTGTTCTGGTCTCTGATGAACATAATCTCTGGGTGCTGATCCACCATCTAGTCTGGATACAAACTGTGAAAACAGATTGAGAAAGAAACAGGACTAATATTAGCGTAGATGCCATTCTTTTTACGATGTCACAAGTACATCGTATTGTAGGAGTAGTGTTCCCGGTTCCAGCAAATCTAAGTAATGCAGCCTAAAAATCCTTTAACGGATTTGAATAATAAAAGGTGTGTTGGTGTGTTATGTGTAGGCTAAGTTAAAAAGATGTTATTAGTAAGATATTAGTAAGAATGTCAGTAGCCAAACAGGGAGTAAATAGGGATGAGATCTGCTTGGTTACTTACAAATATCTTCCTTTGTGTTTAGCAGAACAAAGAAATGTGTATATACGTTTGGAACAATCGGAGAGTGAGTAACTGACAGAATTGTCATTTTGAAATAAAACTATCCCTTTTTTTGTTAAAATATACATGGACTTACTGGTCTCCTTTAGAACAGAAATAAATTTCCTGGCTTGAATGGGCCTCAGTACAGCTCCCAGATCCGATTCCTGAAGAAATCTGAAATCTTCTGGGGTCTCACTCCAAGTGATTTTAAGGTGTCCTCAAGAGATTTTTAGTTGCGATTGGGAGTTCAGGTAATACAGCATCAATGGCATTGCTAATGTTTGAAATGTTTATCTCTGAATCATCCATTTCTGAAAAACAACCAAAATAAAAATTCACATAAATTAACCAAAACTTGAGAAAATATAGATCAACCATCATGTTCAGTGTGACATCACACTGTGCTTTAATGGAATTACCCTGTTTTCATTCATCATATATGATGTTAAAGGATAGAAATCTGCCAGGTCATTGATTTTCACACAGTGCATTATTTCAGTCTGATTTTCAATTCATGCAAATGGTATGCAGGAATGAACTCTGTTACATACTTTCTCAGCAGAAAATGAACAACTTCATCTTTAATGAAAATAAGTGCAAGTTCTCCAAACTCTACTGAGTCCATATGGTTTGTCACAAGGAACTGGCCTTTTTGTATAAGCGTACTTCTGTACATTACTTCTGCTGAGCTCTGGGTAATATGCAGTGCTGTTTTTTCTCTCAAAGTTAGATCACACATTGACCCTTCTGACAGATAAGCCTGGTACAATTGATGCCTTTCAGAGAGAGAAAGCACAGGTTTTGAAATTCTTTAAGTTTCTAGCACATCTTTTAAAGTAACTGTGCTTGCTCTCAAACCAGCATTGTCCACAACCTGATTAAAGGACCAAACTTTAAAATCAGTGCAGGGTAGTGTCATAAGTAGTGATGCTTAGGCTTTAGTCCATGTCCTGGAAAGAGAGAGAATCTGCAAGCAAGATATTCTTGGATAAGAACATCAAGGTATCGACCTCTGGCAATGAAATTTTCTAAGCACAAATCATCTCCACAATGTCTTTTAGTTGAAGGGTCAACTGCCAAACATCATCCATGGGCTCTTTCACCTTGTCACACATGATCACAGGAAGAAGTCTTAGAAAATTCCAGTTCTGAACAGCCTGACCAGAAAGCCTTACTCCATTGGAGTTCACTGCACATGGCTTACTCAACGCATCAGAGGCACTGTACTTAAATTGCTTAATGCGTCTATTCAGAACTGAATAAGTGAACCACTTTTTCTGCTTGATGAAGTACTTGAGGTAAAGGGCTAAATCATAGGAAAGGATACTCCTCAAAATGTCATGGCCTAAACAAGGTGGTAGGCCAGGCATACAAACATTAAAGTAATTCAGTGAATTAAAAATTGACTCAGATGTTATACCTTCAACGTTTTGTTGTCCCTCAGACTGTAAAATGTCTACTGCAGATTGGTAGTTTTCAGGAGTGCGCTGAGGTCCACATGCATTTGGATCTGTTTGAAAATCTGCTCGTGTTATCCGGCAATACTCTGCAGAAATATTCAGAAAAACTAAAATTTTCTGTAAAACCACCAATATTATGAGACCCCAAATTGTCCCCTGCAATGCACAAAACAGTCCCTTTAACTTTTTCTCTGCCACAGTTATTCCATTGTCTTCCAGGTCTTTAAGTCTGAAATTAGCCTGTCATGGCCAAAGTGTTTAAAGTCTTTTCTCGACACAGCATTACAAGTGACATGTGGTCTGTATTTGATCTTATATGAGGTGGCAAATTAGCCAGAGACAAATATACAGCTAGTACTTTGTGCTTGCTTTTGCTGAACCTAATGGGTCTACCACCTCAAAAGAATCTTGGTATAGAATTAGTTTGAGACTTGATGGGTTCTGAGAAAAGAACTCATTGTTTTTGTATACCTGACCATCAGTGACATCACAAAGCACATCTGTGCATGATAAGCATGTACCCTGTGTAGCACAATTTCGCCATAGGTCAGACTCCAATAAACACGTCAAAGTGTCTTTCAATGGAACATAGTAGGCAAACCTTTGTGACCTTGTTTCATCTCTTCCTAAGTACAACATTACAGGTTCTGTGTATCTGAACATCTCTTTAAAAGCCTTTGTTCTTGAAAAATTGGTTCTCATTGGTCCCTCGTGACTAATGCTGAAAAGGTCAGATTCCTTCACCGCATCACATATTCTACCAATGTCTTCATCTGTTAATTCTAAATCACTTTTCAGAAATGCACTCAATTTATTTAAAGTATATGTCTGTCCTAGTTCATGTATGCTTTGCATCTCTTCAACAATATTTTGTATAGTTGATGCTGGCAGAAGAAATTGTCCATGTAATTTCAAGTAGAAAAGAGAAATATTTCTGAGAAACAGGTCATTGAAATTTTCTGTAAGATGAACTTCGCCATCATCTCACTAAATCTCTCTGTAGGGCCTGATACTAATGGTTCGGTTTCAAGAGACTGAGAAACTGTCTCCTTATAATGATCTCTTATACTGTCCACAGAACATTGTCTGTGTTTCCTGGACATGTGGGATGTAAACGACGACCTTACAGTAAACGTATGGTGGCATCCTGTCACCGGACATGTCACAACACGTCCTTCGCCTATATGTTCCTTTAAGTGAGCTGTTAGCAATTTGACATCGCGACACTGGCACTGGCACATAGACACATTACACGTAAACACCGTAAGGGCATTTGTAGTATCAACATATGAATCTGTGTTATGTTTACGGTAAAAATGAACCTTAAATGCCCCATATGAACGTAAACGTGTCGCGACAATCTGTAGCGCGCGCACTTGAACATGCATCGTGGTTCATTACAGTGAAGTTTTACATGTAAAACATGTTCCTAAGGGTTTGCATTGATATTCCACAGAAATAACAGCTAAACATTGTAACTGAAATTCTGCGCTTATGTGGCAGGGTACATGCTACTCATGTTTAAAACCACACACTGCTTAAAACTGTTTAATCCAACTTACCAATGTGCCCAGACACATTTATTTCAGACAGTATTCCCACGAGTTTGTAGTTCGGCCTCTTCAGTGTTTCGCAAGAAAAGCCACTGGTCCACTCCACTGCAGATGTGCTGGAAAGCTAAACTCTCCGCGCCAATGAGAATTCAGCCAATCAAATTCTTCGCCTAAGGCGCGATGTTTATAATGATTGGATGATGCTTAACGGTTCTCTTTCAAATTCTTAAAACTAATTCCTGAGGTCAGAGTCAAAACAGAGCATTGAATTTCAGAAATTTCATATATTTCATCTAACATACCATAATAAAAAATGTAAAACCACTGTTAATTACAGCAAAAGAATATTTCAATTTTTAAAATCAAATATACAAATGTTAAAGTGGACGTAGGCAGACAATTTAACCATACAATTGTAAAGTCCTTCTATACAGTGTTGCACAAAAAGATGATTTTATCACACATATGTTAAAAATGTTTATGTCCTGTCTCCTGAATTGTGTTTTCAAGTGCACACTGTACAGAGGTGTCAAATATGTTTATGTATTTTTAATAAGACATGTTAAGAGGGCAATAATTGCACATAACCTTACAAAATGAAAAAAAGCTTTTACTATAACACAGATGTCAATATCTGACTTAAAAACATTACTGACAAATATGTTTGGAATATACTCTTATGTATACTTAATTGTTGTCATAAAATATAATCAAAGCACTGTACTGTTGTTTTAAATGAAAGTAAACATGTTTACAACATTAGAAATTAGCTATTAGCTAACAAGCTAATATATCCAAAACGGATTCTTATGTACACAATGTGCTACAGAGGTCTGGCATTCACGTGACCAGTTCTGCTTACGCCGCCATACTGGCAGGAAAGAACAGCCGGGAGCATATTTGAAATAAATGGGGCCAGCAGAAGTTTCATGGCAACAGAGTTCACTGCAAACTTTAATTCAAAGATATTTACCAGATTTTAAGCTCTTTAATGTCATTTTAGGGTTACTATCAAACATAAAACCCGTATCCAACATGTTGAAATTGTAAGGTTTGTAAGGTATAAACAGTCTGGTTTTAAATTATTGTTCAACCACCAATGATACCAATGCTACAGTGCTCAAAATATCTCTGTTTGCCTGCCAAAAGTGTGGAGTTTAGGCTGCGTGATGTCAACTGCAGGAGCTCTATTCTTATATCAAATTAGGTCACATTCTAATTCTAATTTTAAACATCAATGTTTTCTGAAGTTCTTTGTGCTGTTGAAATTTAAGTAATGTATTTTCTGTTTTGATGGTAGAATGACCAGCATATCGGTACAAATCAATGCGCTTAAAGTAGTGTTTCTCAATTCCAATCCTCACGACCCACCTTTAAGAACGTTTTGTTGTCTTAACCCTCTTTGTTGTATCATGCAGAACAATCAGCTTGTGACATCACAGTACGCGAGAGCGATTTGAAAGCATACAAAGTCCTGTACTTGTCACATGCCGATCGGTATGCACAGCGTTGAACAAACCTATTTCCTTAATTAACACACTAACAAGATGATGAGTTAAATCAGGTGTTTTATATTAATTTTAAAAAGACATCTAAAACATTTTGAGATGTGGGTTGTGAGGACTGGAGTTGGGAAACACTGGTTTAAAGCACATGCTCTTGAATGCTATCCTCACAGCCTTGATTTGGAATCAAGATGGCTGCAGGCTGAATAAGGAGTATAGCACATGTTTATTTCCTTTTTTAAAATAGAAAACTAGTGCATATCTAGGCAGATATTATTTTCACTTTTAAACTCTATCAAGGGTTTGGTAAAATATGAACAGTTCTTCCAGGCCTGCTATAATCCAAAATATGTGTTCGCTGTGTCCTGTGTGAGGCTTGTCATGTCAAAATATGGAATTACCTGGAATTGCCCAAGACATAATGTTTTTTCTTTTTAATGTTAATTTAATGATCAAATTTTTTTACGTGTCATCACATGTTGGACATTTATACTATGGGCTTTCAAATAAGAACTCACATGGGATTCACACAAAATGTTCCAAAACACACATTTCACATGTTTTTTGCACATGTAAGAACATGTGGTACACGGATCACATGTGAAACACATGAAATTCATATTCTTAGTCTTAGTATATTGTTAATTAACTGCAATAAGCCGTATTTTCATATGTTTTTAACTGTAAAACTTACGGTCTTACTCTGTAAAACTATAAATATGTTTTTCACTGTAAATTTTACAGTTATGACATGTTTTTTGAATACGGTTTTATCCTGTAGACTTATACTGTACTTTACTGTTTTTTTATTGCACTAAACCGTATTTTCATATGTTTTTAACTGTAAAACTTACGGTCTTACTCTGTAAAACTAAATACGTTTTTTCACTGTAAATTTTACAGTTATGACATGTTTTTGGAATACGGTTTTATCCTGTAGCATTTATACGGTACTTTACTGTTTTTCACGGCAGTAAACCGTATTTTTATATGTTTTTAACTGTTAAATTTAAGGTCATACTCTGTAAAACTAATTACGGTTTTTCACTGTAAAATCTATGGTTATCCCATGTTTTGTGGAATACGGTTTTATTCTGTACCATTTATACGGTATTTTACTGTTAAATTTACGGACATTTTTTACAGTGTACAACGACCACGTTAAACAGTCCATTTCCAGCTGAA
Source organism: Puntigrus tetrazona (assembly GCF_018831695.1). Taxonomy (NCBI): domain Eukaryota; kingdom Metazoa; phylum Chordata; class Actinopteri; order Cypriniformes; family Cyprinidae; genus Puntigrus; species Puntigrus tetrazona. The sequence goes on along the minus strand of NW_025048298.1, from coordinate 56,495 downwards.
GGCGACAAAAACACCCATTGACACGAATAAAGAAACTCCGTTCGGACTAATCACGTGGTCACGTGATGACGTGTCAAACAAACTAAGACTTCTAAAAGTTGATTGACACGAACAAAATTAAATTAAATCTTTGAAGCGTGTTCATAAATCGTAAAACTACTCCACGCTCAACGCGAACACTCCAAACTGTGTCTCTTTGTTCATGTAAACGAGAGTTTTATCGACTTTAAGCTGAAATGGAGTTTTTAACGTGGTCGCTCTGCGATACTGATACCCTGTTCTCCGAACTACTAAGCGGATAAGATCAAATAAGGTCCACCACATCCACTCTCCTTTAAATGGAGAGAGAAAAGGTTTATCGGTCTGACACGGAGTGTCAGTAGCGCATAAATAACGACCACGTTAAACAGTCCATTTCCAGCTGAAGGCGACAAAAACACCCATTGACACGAATAAAGAAACTCCGTTCGGAATAATCACGTGGTCACGTGATGACGTGTCAAACAAACTAAGACTTCTAAAAGTTGTTTGACACGAACAAAATTAAATTAAATCTTTGAAGCGTGTTCATAAATCGTAAAACTACTCCACGCTCAACGCGATCACTCCAAACTGTGTCTCTTTGTTCATGTAAACGAGAGTTTTTATCGACTTTAAGCTGAAATTGAGTTTTTAACGTGGTCGCTCTGCGATACTGATACCCTGTTCTCCGAACTACTAAGCGGATAAGATCAAATAAGGTCCACCACATCCACTCTCCTTTAAATGGAGAGAGAAAGGGTTTATCGGTCTGACACGGAGTGTCAGTAACGTACAACGACCACGTTAAACAGTCCATTTCCAGCTGAAGGCGACAAAAACACACATTGACACGAATAAAGAAACTCCGTTCGGAATAATCACGTGGTCACATGATGACGTGTCAAACAAACTAAGACTTCTAAAAGTTGTTTGACACGAACAAAATTAAATTAAATCTTTGAAGCGTGTTCATAAATCGTAAAAACTACTCCACGCTCAACGCTAACACTCCAAACTGTGTCTCTTTGTTCATGTAAACGAGAGTTTTTATCGACTTTAAGCTGAAATGGAGTTTTTAACGTGGTCGCTCTGCGATACTGATACCCTGTTCTCCGAACTACTAAGCGGATAAGATCAAATAAGGTCCACCACATCCACTCTCCTTTAAATGGAGAGAGAAAAGGTTTATCAGTCTGACACGGAGTGCCAGTAACGTACAACGACCACGTTAAACAGTCCATTTCCAGCTGAAGGCGACAAAAACACCCATTGCCACGAATAAAGAAACTCCGTTCGGACTAATCACGTGGTCACGTGATGACGTGTCAAACAAACTAAGACTTCTAAAAGTTGATTGACACGAACAAAATTAAATTAAATCTTTGAAGCGTGTTCATAAATCGTAAAACTACTCCACGCTCAACGCGAACACTCCAAACTGTGTCTCTTTGTTCATGTAACGAGAGTTTTTATCGACTTTAAGCTGAAATGGAGTTTTTAACGTGGTCGCTCTGCGATACTGATACCCTGTTCTCCGAACTACTAAGCGGATAAGATCAAATAAGGTCCACCACATCCACTCTCCTTTAAATGGAGAGAGAAAGGGTTTATCGGTCTGACACGGAGTGTCAGTAACGTACAACGACCACGTTAAACAGTCCATTTCCAGCTGAAGGCGACAAAAACACCCATTGACACGAATAAAGAAACTCCGTTCGGACTAATCACGTGGTCACGTGATGACGTGACAAACAAACTAAGACTTCTAAAAGTTGTTTGACACGAACAAAATTAAAGTAAATCTTTGAAGCGTGTTCATAAATCGTAAAACTACTCCACGCTCAACGCGAACACTCCAAACTGTGTCTCTTTGTTCATGTAAACGAAAGTTTTTATGGACTTTAGCTGAAATGGAGTTTTTTTAACGTGGTCGCTGTGCGATACTGATACCCTGTTCTCCGAACTACTAAGCGGATAAGATCAAATAAGGTCCACCACATCCACTCTCCTTTAAATGGAGAGAGAAAGGTTTATCAGTCTGACACGGAGTGCCAGTAACGTACAACGACCACGTTAAACAGTCCACTTTCAGCTGAAGGCGACAAAAATACCTATTGACACGAATAAAGAAACTCCGTTCGGACTAATCACGTGGTCACGTGATGACGTGTCAAACAAACTAAGACTTCTAAAAGTTGATTGACACGAACAAAATTAAATTAAATCTTTGAAGCGTGTTCATAAATCGTAAAACTACTCCACGCTCAACGCGATCACTCCAAACTGTGTCTCTTTGTTCATGTAAACGAGAGTTTTTATCGACTTTTAAGCTGAAATGGAGTTTTAACGTGGTCGCTCTGCGATACTGATACCCTGTTCTCCGAACTACTAAGCGGATAAGATCAAATAAGGTCCACCACATCCACTCTCCTTTAAATGGAGAGAGAAAAGGTTCATCGGTCTGACACGGAGTGTCAGTAACGTACAACGACCACGTTAAACAGTCCATTTCCAGCTGAAGGCGACAAAAACACCCATTGACACGAATAAAGAAACTCCGTTCGGAATAATCACGTGGTCACGTGATGACGTGTCAAACAAACTAAGACTTCTAAAAGTTGTTTGACACGAACAAAATTAAATAAAATCTTTTGAAGCGTTTTCATAAATCGTAAACCTACTCCACGCTCAACGCGATCACTCCAAACTGTGTCTCTTTGTTTATGTAAACGAGAGTTTTTATCGACTTTAGCTGAAATGGAGTTTTCAACGTGGTCGCCAAAGATACTGATACCCTGTTCTCCGAACTACTAAGCGGATAAGATCAAATAAGGTCCACCACATCCACTCTCCTTTAAATGGAAAGAGAAAGGGTTTATTGGTCTGACACGGAGTGCCAGTAACGTACAACGACCACGTTAAACAGTCCATTTCCAGCTGAAGGCGACAAAAACACCCATTGACACGAATAAAGAAACTCCGTTCGGACTAATCACGTGGTCACGTGATGACGTGTCAAACAAACTAAGACTTCTAAAAGTTGATTGACACGAACAAAATTAAATTAAATCTTTGAAGCGTGTTCATAAATCGTAAAACTACTCCACGCTCAACGCGAACACTCCAAACTGTGTCTCTTTGTTCATGTAAACGAGAGTTTTTATCGACTTTAAGCTGAAATGGAGTTTTTAACGTGGTCGCATACTGATACCCTGTTCTCCGAACTACTAAGCGGATAAGATCAAATAAGGTCCACCACATCCACTCTCCTTTAAATGGAGAGAAAGGTTTATCAGTCTGACACGGAGTGTCAGTAACGCATAACGACCACGTTAAACAGTCCATTTCAGCTGAAGGCGACAAAAACACCCATTGACACGAATAAAGAAACTCCGTTCGGAATAATCACGTGGTCACGTGACGACGTGTCAAACAAACTAAGACTTCTAAAAGTTGTTTGACACGAACAAAATTAAATAAAATCTTTGAAGCGTGTTCATAAATCGTAAAACTACTCCACGCTCAACGCGATCACTCCAAACTGTGTCTCTTTGTTCATGTAAACGAGAGTTTTTATTGACTTTAAGCTGAAATGGAGTTTTAACGTGGTCGCTTCTGCGATACTGATACCCTGTTCTCCGAACTACTAAGCGGATAAGATCAAATAAGGTCCACCACATCCACTCTCCTTTAAATGGAGAGAGAAAAGGTTTATCAGTCTGACACGGAGTGTCAGTAACGTACAACGACCACGTTAAACAGTCCATTTCCAGCTGAAGGCGACAAAAACACCCATTGACACGAATAAAGAAATGATGTTTAGCTATAAACAAATTTCGGGAGGAGCACGCACTGATAATTAACGCGGCTGGCTTCTCGTTTCCTAATCACGCAATTATCCAACCAGAGCAAGAGAAGCCTACTATAAATTCGCACAAGCTTCTTACCTCGATATCTCGTTTCCGAGCATGGTGTCCAGCATGTCCGAACAAGACCAATCGCCAGAAACCTACGAAATCGAGGACACCGAGCCCTCCACGACTCCGCTGAGCAAGCACGCTAACGCCCGCCCGGAACTTCAACGAGCGCGGCTTCCCAGAGGCAGAAAAACTAACGCGAGTGACTATCCTTTCGCCAACGCGATTAAGATCACGTTCGCCTCCACCTGCCAGACGTCCTCAAGCTTCCCAGCTTCTCCCTACCGTGCAGCCTTTTCTTCCGCTCCATCCGCAACAAAATGGACAATTCCGGCTTTGCGTCTAAGCACTGCAAACGCGAACATTCCGCTTCTCCCGCCGCGCTAACAAAGCCGAGCTTCTCTCGCTGTACTCGACTTATCAAACAGGCGCAGCTTCGCCAAACATTTCTCCTCCAGCCAAAAGAAAGGAAACAACTAGAAGAAGCCGTAATTCTCCCAGGGAAAGACCCGAGAAGTCAGCATCTGCACCCGTATTAAGCCTCCGCCCACCAGGAGGCGGCAGAAGGCCCCCAGCTAGTGCTAGCAAAGCCCAGGACCCAAACACCAGCAGCTCTTCCTCCAGTTTCCAGCAAACAACCCACGCAGCAAGCACCACGGCTCCAGCCCCACAAGCCATCAGCCTAGCCTGTACCCACTCTGTTCATTGGATCAGTTGAACCCACACCAACAGTACTCTGCCCAAGTCTCTCCCGACCATGCCTGGCAACCAGCCCCCCCAATCCACTGTCCGTTATTTACCAGCCTCAAGTTTCTCCTATTCCTCCAGGACCTAACTCGTCCATTTCTGTTCCTACAGCCCAGCCAGCCATAGGTGCCAGCACAGGCACACAGATGCCTCCACTGACGATCCCAGCCGCACCACCTCCTATTCCTCCTCCTCCCCCCTATTTTTCTGCTACCAGTCTGAACCCAGGTTCAAGACCCCCCACCATCTTCACACACCTATTCTTCTTTACCTCCCCATCTTTCCACTCTTTTCCCTAGATCCCCTGCCATAGCCGCCGAGCTCCAACCCCACTCCCCACAAGTAGCTCCCATGAGTTACCCCCGCCAACTCTCCCATCGCCTACCACCCTTTCTCAGTATCCACTGCTAACCCTCTTCCTATGCCCTCAAATGCCGCCGCACCGGACCCCACCCCTGTCCCCAATTCCATCAAAGCACAGATCCTTGCAGAAATCCAGGATGCTGGCACCAGAAGCGGAACCCTATGCAACCCAGGTGCTTCTCTTTCACAACTAATATCCCAGCGAACCATCCTTTAAGGTCCCTCCTCGAAGCCTCCTCGACTCAATCCTACAAGCAGTTTCTCACAGAACCCCTGCAATCTTACCTGACCGCTTGGAAATGCTTTAAATCTTTCCAGGCAAGGTATAACCTCCAATTCCTGATTTTTCCCTGCTATCCATCACTTCTTTCATCTCCTTTTCTTAACACCTCAAAAACCTGCAAGTCAGTTCTATTAAGGGCTACTTGAGTGGTATCCAGTTTTTCCATAAACTCATCCACGGCATCGCCTCACCTCAAATAACCAATGCTCAGACTTCACTTTTAATCAAGGGCATCCAAAGAAGGCATCCCTCCCGATCCGACTCAAGGATGCCCATCACCCTCGAAATTCTCTCAAATGCATATCCACCCTCCGCAGAGGCTACTCTTCCTATCCATACTGCTCGCACTCTCGATGCAATGTTCATTCTGGCCTTTTTCGGTTTCCTCAGATGTTCAGAATTTACAGTCAACTCCAGATTCGACCCAAATATTCACCCCACTATTTCCGACCTTTCTATCGTAGACCACGAAACTGTATCCTTTTTCATCAAACAAAGTAAAACGGACTCAGACCAAAAATGGGCATTTCATATATATTTTTAACCTCCAAACTCCTACTTTTCCCCTTCAAACACTTCTAGCTTTCCTCCAATACAGGAAATCCCAAACTAAAACTCCACTCGACCCTCTGTTCACAGATGATTCCAACCACCCCGTATCTCGATTCTGGTTCCAAAAGCACCTCAAATCAGTCCTATCTTACTCCGAATCCCATCAAAAATTTCTCCACACATTCCTTCAGAATAGGGCAGCCACCACTGCAGCAGAGAAAGGTCTCTCCCAACAGCAAATCCAAACCCTCGGCCGCTGGTCTTCTAACGCATACAAAGCTACATCTGTTTCAGACCAGTCACTCATCAAAAAGCCCTCCAGACCCTAACCAGTCCCAACAGAACTCCAAACCTACCACCCCGCAGAGGATCACCCAAGGCACGCCATCACTCCTTCTACACAACGGCCAGCTCTCGCTGTATACGACCAAATACAAAATCCGCCACCGCAGCGGCCACACCAAGCAGGAACATCGCACCCACCGCCTGGGACGGCTCCGCTATAAACAGCCATATTCAAAATCTGCCACCACAGTGGACATACCAAGCAGGAACATTGCACCCACCGCCCTGGTCAGCTCCCGCTATAGACGTCAGATACAAAATCTGCCACAGGAGTGGCAATGCCAAGCAGGAGCATCGTGATCCACCGCCGTGGACCGCTCCCGCAGCAAACGACCATATACAAAATTCGCCACTGCAGTGGCCAGCTCAAGCAGGAGCATCGCACTCCACCGCCATGGACCACTCCCGCTATAGACGTCAGATACAAAATCTGCCACAGGAGTGGCAATGCTGGCAGGAGCATCGATCCACCGCCGTGGACCGCCTCCGCAGCAAATGACCATATACAAAATTCGCCACTGCAGTGGCCAGCTCAAGCAGGAGCATCGCACCCACCGCCATGGACCACTCCGCCGTAGATGACCCTATACAAACCTGCCACCACAGTGGCCAACACAAGCAGGAGCACTGCACCCACCGCCGTGGACCGCCTCCCGCCGTAGATGCTAATACACTCCCACCGCCTTAACAGCGGACCACTCTAGCTAGAGTACTGCACTCCACCGCCATGGACCGCCTCCCGCTGTTCACGACAGTATATAAAACCTGCCACCGCAGTGGCCAACACAGGCTGGAGCATTGCACCCACTGGCGTGGACCGCTCCCGCTGTAGATCATGGTAGCACAAACCTGCCACCGCAGTGGCCAACACAGGCAGGAGCATTGCACCCACCGCCGTGGACCGCTCCCGCCGTACACAATAGCACACAAAACCTGCCACCACAGTGGCCAACACAGACAGGAGCATTGCACCCACTGGCCGTGGACCGCTCCCGCTGTACACGCCAATATACAAACCCGCCACCGCAGCGCCAACACAGGCAGGAGCATTGCACCCACTGCCGTGGACTGCTCTCGCTGTAGATGACGGTATACAAAACCTGCCACCGCAGTGGCCAACACAGGCAGGAGCATTGCACCCACCGCGTGGATCGCTCCCGCCGTGATGACGGCATACATAAAACCCCGCCACCGCAGTGGCTAACACAGGCAGGAGCATTGCACCCACTGCTGTGGACCGCTCCGCCGTAGATGATGGTAGCACAAACCCGCCACCGCAGTGGCCAACACAGGCAGGAGCATTGCACCCACCGGGCCGTGGACCGCCTCCCCGCCGAGATGACGGTATACAAACTTGCCACCGCAGTGGCCAACGCAGGCAGGAGCATTGCACCCACCGCCGTGGTCCACTCCCGCCAGAGACACACACTTGCACCCACTGCTTCTAGCAGCAGACCGCAAAGCCGAGCTCTGCACCCACCGCCGTGGGCAGCTCCGCCAGAGACGGTCATTCACACAAGCTGCTATTACAGTGGACTGCTCTAAGCCGGAGCCCTGCACCCACCGCCGTGGGACCGCTCCCGCTAGAGACGCACACTGCACTCCACTGCTTCTAGCAGCAGACCGCAAAAAGTCGGAGCTTTGCACCCACCGCCGTGACAGCTCCCGCCAGCGACGGTCGCTCACACATGCTGCTATTACAGTGGACTGCTCTGCCGAGCTCTGCACCCACCGCCGTGGACCGCTCCCGCTAGAGACGCACACTCGCACTCCACTGCTTTTAGCAGCAGACCGCAAAAGCCGGAGCTTTGCACCCACCGCCGTGGACAGCTCCGCCAGCGACGGTCGTTCACATGCTGTTATTACAGTGGACTGCTTCTAGCCGAGTACTGCACCCACCGCCGTGGACCACTCCCACTAGAGACGCCACACGCACCCACTGCCTTCAGCAGCAGACTGCAAGCAGGAGCATTGCACCCACCGGCCGTGGACCGCTCCCGCTGTACATGACAACATACAAACCCGCCACCGCTGCGGCCAACACAGGCAGGAGCATTGCACCCACGCCGTGACCGCTTCCCCGCCAGTATACGACAATATACAAACCGCCACTGCTGTGGCCAACACAGGTAGGGAGCATTGCACCCACCGCCGTGGACCGCTCCCACTGTACACGACAATATACAAACCCGCCACCGCAGTGGCCAACACAGGCAGGAGCATTGCACCCACCGCTGTGGACCGCTCACTGTAAATGACATTATACAAAACCTGCCACCGCAGTGGCCAACACAGGCAGGAGCATTGCACCCACCGCCGTGGACCGCTCCCGCCAGAGATGATGGTATAAAAACCCGCCACGCAGTGGCCAACACAGGCAGGAGCATTGCACCCACCGCCGTGGGCCGCTCCCGCCGTGAGATGATGGTATATAAAACTTGCCACCGCAGTGGCCAACACAGGCAGGAGCATTGCACCCACCGCCCGTGGACCGCTCCCCGCCAGAGACGCACACTCGCACCCACTGCTTCTAGCAGCAGACCGCAAAAGCGGAGCTTTGCACCCACCGTGGACAGCTCCCGCCAGCGACGGTCGTTCACACATGCTGCTATTACAGTGGACTGCTCTAAGCCGGAGCATTGCACCCACCGCCGTGGACCGCTCCCGCTAGAGACGCCACTCGCACTCCACTGCTTCTAGCAGCAGACCGCAAAAGTCGGAGCTTGCACCCACCGCCGTGGACAGCTCCGCCAGCGACGGTCGTTCACACATGCTGCTATTACAGTGGACCGCTCTAAGCTGGAGCATTGCACCCACCGCCGTGGACCGCTCCGCTAGAGACGCCACATTCGCACCCACTGCTTTAGCAGCAGACCGCAAAAGCCGGAGCTCTGCACCCACCGCCGTGGACAGCTCCCGCCAGAGACGGTCGCTCACACATGCTGCCATTACAGTGGACCGCTCTAAGCCGGAGCACAGCACCCACCGCCGTGACCGCGCTCCCGCAAGAGACGCCACATGCACCCACTGCTTTTAGCAGCAGACCGCAAAAGCCGGAGCTCTGCACCCACCGCCGTGGACAGCTCCTGCCAGAGACGGTCGTTCACATATGCTGCTATTACAGTGGACCGCTCAAAGCCGGAGCCCTGCACCCACCGCCGTGGACGCTCCTGTAAGAGACGCTCACTTGCACCCACTGCCTTTAGCAGCAGACTACAAAAGCCGGAGCTTTGCACCCACCGCCGTGGACAGCTCCCGCCGGAGACGGTCGCTCACACATGCTGCTAATACAGTGGACCGCCTGCCGGAGTACTGCACCCACCGCCGTGGACCACTCCCGCTAGAGACGCTCACAACATTTTCATGCCCACTCTCCTACACCTACATAATATCATCCTAATACCATTCCAATTTCAACTAACATATCCATGCTCTTCCTCCTTTCTAGCTAAGCCAGTAGCTTTTTGGGGCCGCTTACACGTGTTTTCGGCTGCTGTCTTAATTGGCTTTTGGGGGCACTCAGGACTCGGTCGGACACCGAGTCCTGTCCGCTCACGGACAAGAGGAAAACTCTGGACTCGGTAGTCCACCTAGTTCCGAGCCCTCTCCTGACAGCTCGCCAAACACGCTTACTTTTTACCACTACTATGATTAATTATACGTAAAGGCGAACTCGTGAAATGATGTTTAGCTATAAACAAATTTCGAGGAGCACGCACTGATAATTAACGCGCTGGCTTCTCGCTTTCCTAATCACGCAATTATCCAACCAGAGCAAGAGAAGCCTACTATAAATTCGCACAAGCTTCTTACCTCGATATCTCGCTTTCCGAGCATCCTCCACCACCCCAATCCCATTCCTCCTAGTTCTACTATCCTCTCGGGGGGCACTCAGGATCGGGTCGGACACCGAGTCCTGTCCGCTTTCACGGACAAGAGGAAAAACTCTGGACTCGGTAGTCCACCTAGTTCCGAGCCCTCTCCCTGACAGCTCGCCAAACACGCTTTACTTTTTACCGTTACTATGATTAATTATACGTAAGGGCGAACTCGTGAAACTCCGTTCGGAATAATCACGTGGTCACGTGATGAAGTGTCAAACAAACTAAGACTTCTAAAAGTTGTTTGACACGAACAAAATTAAATAAAATCTTTGAAGCGTGTTCATAAATCGTAAAACTACTCCACGCTCAACGCGATCACTCCAAACTGTGTCTCTTTGTTCATGTAAACGAGAGTTTTTATCGACTTTAAGCTGAAATGGAGTTTTTAACGTTTACTGATACCCTGTTCTCCGAACTACTAAGCGGATAAGATCAAATAAGGTCCACCACATCCACTCTCCTTTAAATGGAGAGAGAAAAGGTTTATCAGTCTGACACGGAGTGCCAGTAACGCATAACGCACCACGCTTAAACAGTCCATTTCCAGCTGAAGGCGACAAAACACCCATTGACACGAATAAAGAAACTCGTTCGGACTAATCACGTGGTCACGTGATGACGTGTCAAACAAACTAAGACTTCTAAAAGTTGATTGACACGAACAAAATTAAATTAAATCTTTGAAGCGTGTTCATAAATCGTAAAACTACTCCACGCTCAACGCGAACACTCCAAACTGTGTCTCTTTGTTCATGTAAACGAGAGTTTTATCGACTTTAGCTGAAATGGAGTTTTCAACGTGGTCGCACAAAGCGATACTGATACCCTGTTCTCCGAACTACTAAGCGGATAAGATCAAATAAGGTCCACTACATCCACTCTCCTTTAAATGGAGAGAAAAGGTTTATCAGTCTGACATGGAGTGTCAGTAACGCATAAACGACCACGTTAAACAGTCCATTTCCAGCTGAAGCGACAAAACACCCATTGACACGAATAAAGAAACTCTGTTGGACTAATCACGTGGTCACGTGATGACGTGTCAAACAAACTAAGACTTCTAAAAGTTGTTTGACACTTAACAAAATTAAATTAAATCTTTGAAGCGTGTTCATAAATCGATAAAACTACTCCACGCTCAACGCGATCACTCCAAACTGTGTCTCTTTGTTCATGTAAACGAGAGTTTTTATCGACTTTAAGCTGAAATGGAGTTTTTAACGTGGTCGCTCTTCACTGATACTGATAATTCTGTTCTCCGAACTACTAAGCGGATAAGATCAAATAAGGTCCACTACATCCACTCTCCTTTAAAATGGAGAGAGAAAAAGGTTTATCAGTCTGACACGGAGTGCCAGTAACGATAAAGCGACCACGTTAAACAGTCCATTTCAGCTGAAGGCGACAAAACACCCATTGACACGAATGAAGAAACTCCGTTCGGACTAATCACGTGGTCACGCGATGACGGTCAAACAAACTAAGACTTCTAAAAGTTGTTTGACACGAACAAAATTAAATAAAATCTTTGAAGCGTGTTCATAAATCGTGAAAAACTACTCCACGCCAACGCGATCACTCCAAACTGTGTCTCTTTGTTCATGTAAACAAGAGTTTTTATCGACTTTAAGCTGAAATGGAGTTTTTAACGTGGTCGTTCTGCGATACTGATACCATGTTCTCCGAACTACTAAGCGGATAAGATCAAATAAGGTCCACCACATCCACTCTCCTTTAAATGGAGAGAGAAAGGGTTTATCGGTCTGACACGGAGTGCCAGTAACGCATAAACGACCACGTTAAACAGTCCATTTCCAGCTGAAGGCGACAAAAACACCCATTGCCACGAATAAAGAAACTCCGTTCGGACTAATCACGTGGTCACGTGATGACGTGTCAAACAAACTAAGACTTCTAAAAGTTGTTTGACACGAACAAAATTAAATAAAATCTTTGAAGCGTGTTCATAAATCGTAAAACTACTCCACGCTCAACGCGATCACTCCAAACTGTGTCTCTTTGTTCATGTAAACGAGTTTTTATCGACTTTAAGCTGAAATGGAGTTTTTAACGTGGTCGCTCTGCGATACTGATACCCTGTTCTCCGAACTACTAAGCGGATAAGATCAAATAAGGTCCACCACATCCACTCTCCTTTAAATGGAGAGAGAAAAGGTTTATCAGTCTGACACGGAGTGTCAGTAACGTACAACGACCACGTTAAACAGTCCATTTCCAGCTGAAGGCGACAAAAATACCCATTGACACGAATAAAGAAACTCCGTTCGGACTAATCACGTGGTCACGTGATGATGCGTGTCAAACAAACTAAGACTTCTAAAAGTTGTTGACACGAACAAAATTAAATAAAATCTTTTGAAGCGTGTTCATAAATCGTAAACCTACTCCACGCTCAACGCGATCACTCCAAACTGTGTCTCTTTGTTCATGTAAACGAGTTTTTATCTACTTTAGCTGAAATGGAGTTTTCAACGTGGTCGCTGTGCGATACTGATACCCTGTTCTCCGAACTACTAAGCGAATAAGATCAAATAAGGTCCACCACATCCACTCTCCTTTAAATGGAGAGAGAAAAGGTTTATCGGTCTGACACGGAGTGTCAGTAACGTACAACGACCACGTTAAACAGTCCACTTTCAGCTGAAGGCGACAAAAACACCCATTGACACGAATAAAGAAACTCCGTTCGGACTAATCACGTGGTCACGTGATGACGTGTCAAACAAACTAAGACTTCTAAAAGTTGTTTGACACGAACAAAATTAAATAAAATCTTTGAAGCGTGTTCATAAATCGTAAAACTACTCCACGCTCAACGCGATCACTCCAAACTGTGTCTCTTTGTTCATGTAAACAAGAGTTTTTATCGACTTTAAGCTGAAATGGAGTTTTTAACGTGGTCGTTCTGCGATACTGATACCATGTTCTCCGAACTACTAAGCGGATAAGATCAAATAAGGTCCACCACATCCACTCTCCTTTAAATGGAGAGAGAAAGGGTTTATCGGTCTGACACGGAGTGCCAGTAACGTACAACGACCACGTTAAACAGTCCATTTCCAGCTGAAGGCGACAAAAACACCCATTGACACTGTGACGAGCGTCCCGAGGATCGATCAGCGTTGCCCTGGGAACAAACACGGAACACCTACACCAGCCACTCAACGACGGATTCGCCACACCTGGAGCTCATCAGCCGCGGGCCAGATAAGCCCGGCCAGGCGACGGCTTCAGTGAGCCACGAGATTCCGGAAACGCAAGCTAACCTGTTGTCTCTTTCTTTGTCTCCCAGAAGCTACAACGTGACGGGCCTGCCTGAGCTACTTCCCCTACTACCTCACAGTGGACTCCTCACGTTACTAAGCACGGAAACACCGAGACGACTCACCGCTGCACTCAACGGATTCACCGCTACACCACCCTCGACTCACCGCCGCACTCCTCGCACGGACTCACCGCCACCTTCTGTGTATTGTCTAATAAATACACCCTCCGGGTTTTTCACTGCACCTGTTTCTCTTGTGCTTCCTCTGCCTCGCCACAGTGGTGGAGAATGCAGCGGTTTTAAGCGCAAGAGAACGGAGGAAACAAAGAGAAAGGAAGAGCGCTTATCGCCGCTCTATTAAAGGTTCCCCACAACATCAACTTCTCTCTTTGTTTTCCCCAGGCAGCGCTCGCTTCCCGGCGAGGATGGAGGAATTCCTCCAACGCCTCTCAGAGGTTTCCATTCGCCAGCAACAGATCGCCGAGCATTTGGCTACCCGCCAGAACGAGACCGAGCAGGAGCTCGCTGCTCTCCGCCGCCACTCAACCACGCCCGTCGTGCCTGATCCCCGGATGCAAGCCACAGCAGCTGCTACCCAAAATGGCCGCCAGCGATGACCCCAAATATATCTCGAGATGTTCGTGAGCGTGCAACCACGGAAGGATGGGACGGAGGGATTGGGCACGCAGCGTTGGCCCCGCTGCTGTCAGGAGAGCCCCAGCGTGCCTACTTCAGCATGCCGGCCGACCTGGCGAATGTATACGACGACCTAAAGAGGGAAATCTTGGGCAGGGTCGGTCTATCACCGGTCTGCAGCCCAAGCCTTCCAAGAGTGGGTCTTCCAGTCTCGCCAGCCGGCATGGACCCAGGCCGAAACTTACTCGGCTAGCGCAACACTGGCTCCTGGACGGGACACCAACCCCGCCATCATTGTGGAAAGGGTGGTGATAGACCGCTCCCTGCGGCTCTCCCGGAATTATCGCCAGGCGGTCGGTATGAGAAACCCCAAGAACGCTGGGGAGTTGGTTGAGGCGGTCGAGCTGGGCGGCCGCCGCAGCGTCCGAGAGGCCGGGAGCGGGCGCCATCTTTTCCCGGAGGGTGTCCCAGGAGCGACGCGCGCCGGAGGGCACCCGCGACCGATGGAGAGGGCGGCGGTCCCGACCGTGAGAGATGAGCCGATGCCAACCGAAGAGGCTTCCAACTCTCCTCTAGAGCGTGGCTGGCAGGCTGCAGTCTCCACCGGAGCTTCCCGCCGCACCGAAATCCCCGTCGGCCTGAATGGACGGAAGTTCAGAGCCCTCCTGACCCTGGCAGTACCATCAGCCTGGTTCAGTCCAGCCTCCTACCCCGCCAAGACGGAACCGCGGAAACGGGCTGCCACTGACCTGCGCCCACGGGGACACCAGGAAAGTGTCCACCGCATCATCACCGTGGACGACGGCAGGAGGAAGCTGGCCCCTGGAGGTGGGTCTCGTACAGGACCTGCCGGTACCAATCATCCTCGGGCGGGACTGGCCGGGCTTCGAGGAGGCGCTACATACCGCGACGCAGCCTGTCAGCCCCCAAAGCCCACGCCGGAAGAGGCGAGAGGGGGAGAGGAAACCGCCGCCCTGCCCGCTCTCCTAGCATCGGACAGCGGAAGAGATGGTGAGTCCCCTCCGAATACTACTAATGTATTCTTTGATGTGTTCCAACAGGTAGTCGGAGGGGGCCTCGTTCGGGCCGGGCTCAGCGGGAGGATGACCGGCTCAAGAATGGCTGGAACCAGGTACATTTCATGGATGGAGAAGAGACGCGGCCCGGCCCCCATCCTCTTCCCCATTTTATTGTGGAGAACGGCCTACTCTATTGTGTCGCCCAGCGGAGGGGGGAGGAGAAACGGCTCCTGGTGGTGCCCCGAGGAAAAGTGGACACCATCTTGGAGCTCGCCACGCCGCCCACCCGTTGGCCGGACACCTCGGGGCGCCAACACTATCAAGAGGATCCGGACCGCTTTCCACTGGCCGGGCTCGACGGAGACGTGAAACTGTTCTGCCAGGCCTGCCCCGAGTGCCAGAAGACCTGCGCCCGGCCACCTCCCCCTAGTCCACTTATCCCGCTGCCCATAATCGAGGTGCCCTTCGAGCGCATCGGGATGGATCTGGTGGGCCCGCTGCCGAGGTCTGCCCGCGGCCACGAACACATCCTGGTGATCGTGGACTACGCCACCCGGTACCCCGAAGCCATCCCACTCCGCAAAGCCACCGCCAAGGCGATCGCCCAGGAGCTCTTCACCCTGTCCACCAGAGTGGGGATACCCGGGAGATACTGACAGACCAAGGCACCCCGCTCATGTCCCGAGTGATGGCCGACCTCTGCCGGCTGCTACGGATCCAGCAGCTGGCGACTCAGTGTACCACCCCAGACGGACGGACTTGTGGAGCGGTTCAACCAGACACTGAAGCAGATGTTGAGAAGGGTTGTCTCCGAGGACAAACGGACTGGGACCAGATGCTCCCCACGCCCTCTTCGGGTGCGAGAGGTGCCCCAGGCCTCCACCGGCTTCACCCCATTCGAGTTGCTGTTAGGCCGACAGCCGCGAGGCCTGCTGGACGTGGCGAAAGAGGCCTGGGAGCAGCAGCAGCAGCCGGATGCACAGAGGTCGGTCGAGAACACGCCCAAGCCATGCGGACCGGATTGAACGGGTGATGCCCCTCGTGCGGGAGCACATGACGCAGGCCCAGCAGCAACAACAACGGCACTATAACCGCCCTCTGCACAACCCCGGGAATTCCAGGTCGGCGATCGGGTCATGGTACTAGTCCCCACCAATGCCTGCAAATTCCTGGCCACCTGGCAGGGTCCATATACCATCCTGGAAAAGATCGCCCGATTACTTACCGAGTCCGCCAACCAGACCGTCCGACGCACTGAACAAATATACCACATCAACTTGTTGAAGAAGTGGGGTGAGGACTAGGAACACCTTTCCACACTCGCCATTCAGGAGGGCCCGGTCGTCGACACAAAACGCCCTGCTCGCTTCCCGCACAGAAGACGGAACTCCAACATTTGGTCGGCCAGTTCTCGGATGTGTTCTCGCCCACGCCGGGCAGACTAACCTCCTCCAGCACGAGATCCGGACCCCTCCCGACGTCATCGTCCGGCAGCGGCCCTACCGGATCCCTGAGGCTTGTCGGCGAGCTATTGAGGAGGAGGTAAACCAAATGCTGAAGTTGGGGGTGATTGAACCATCGACGAGCCCGTGGTCCAGCCCCATCGTCCTGGTTCCTAAACCTGACGGCACCCTCCGCTTCTGCAATGACTACCGGCGACTCAACCAGGTCTCCGAGTTCGACGGATATCCCATGCCCCGTGTAGACGAACTGCTGGAACGTCTCGGAAGGGCCCGGTATATCTCCACCCTCGACCTCACAAAAGGATACTGGCAGGTCCCACTGTCAGAGGAAGCCAAACCAAAAACAGCCTTCTCCACCCCCGGCGGCCACTGGCAATACCGGTCCCTTCCCTTCGGCCTACACGGGGCACCAGCCACCTTCCAGAGACTCATGGACATCTTACTCCGACCCCACCAACAGTACGCTGCTGCCTATCTTGATGACCTTGTGATCCACTCGGAGACCTGGGAGGACCATCTCGAGCGCCTACGGAGGGTGCTTCGGGATCTTCGACGGGCTGGACTCACCGCCAACCCCAAGAAATGTCACCTGGCGCTCTTTGAAGCAAAGTACCTGGGTTACCGAGTTGGGAGAGGACTGATCCGGCCACAGGAGAACAAAGTCACCGCGGTCCAGGAGACACCGAGGCCCACCAACAAAACCCAGGTACGCGCCTTCTTGGGGTTGGCAGGGTATTACCGTTGTTTCATCCCCGACTTCTCCTCCATAGCC
The DNA here is from genome assembly GCF_018831695.1 of Puntigrus tetrazona. NCBI lineage: Eukaryota > Metazoa > Chordata > Actinopteri > Cypriniformes > Cyprinidae > Puntigrus > Puntigrus tetrazona. The sequence goes on along the minus strand of NW_025048298.1, from coordinate 39,207 downwards.
GCCCCTCTGACAGACCTGACCAGGAAGGGGCAGCCTGAACGGGTTCTGTGGAACCCCGACGCGGAGGAGGCGTTCCGGAGGATTAAGGCCGCACTCACCTCGGACCCTGTCCTGAGAGCCCCGGACTTCGGCTGCCCCTTCCTGCTACAGACGGATGCTTCTGATGTGGGTCTGGGAGCCGTGCTGTCCCAGATCCAGGAGGGTGAGGAGCATCCGGTCCTATACATCAGTAGGAAGCTGACCCCCGCCGAGAAGAACTACGCCGCGGTAGAGAAGGAGGCCCTAGCCGCCAAGTGGGCAGTCCTGGAACTGCGGTACTACCTCCTGGGCCGGCGGTTCACCCTACCTACCGACCACGCACCCCTACAGGTGGATGGCCAGGGCTAAGGACACAAACGCCAGGGTGACCCGCTGGTTCCTCGCGCTCCAGGACTTCCACTTTGACGTGCAACACCGCGCTGGGGCAGCCAACGCCAACGCCGACGGCCTATCGCGGATGTGGTCTACTTTTGCAGGTCTGTCAGGGGTCACTCCCACCCACCCCAAATTTCCCGTTACTACGCTCTGCTTTATCCACCAGGACCAGGACAGCGCTTGGGGGAGTGTGAGCGTCGAGGGAAGGATCAGCGTTGCCCTGGGAACAAACCTGAAACACCTACACCAGCCACTCAACGACGGATTCGCCACACCTGGAGCTCATCAGCCGCGGGCCAGATAAGCCCGGCCAGGCGACGGCTTCAGGGAGCCACGAGACTCCGGAAACGCAAGCTAACCTGTTGTCTCTTTCTTTGTCTCCCAGAAGCTACAACGTGACGGGCCTGCCTGAGCTACTTCCCCTTCTACCTCACAGTGGACTCCCTCACGTTTCTAAGCACGGGAAGCACCGAGACGACTCACCGCTGCACTCACCGGATTCACCGCTACACCACCCCCGGACTCACCGCCGCACTCCTCGCACGGACTCACTGCTCACCTTCTGTGTATTGCCTAATAAATACACCCTCCGGGGGTTTTCACCGCACCTGTTTCTCTTGTGCTTCCTCTGCCTCGCCACAATGTCGATGGGTGTTTTGATCGCCTTTAGCTGGAAATGGAGTGTTCATCGTGGTGGTTGTACATTACTGACACTCTGTGCTCCGAATTGTATAGCGTTGAGTGCTTTGACAGGATATGGTTGAAATGTAAATAAAGGTGCCTGATTAATTTGATATCGTTGAGAAATAGACTTGCGTTTACTTGCACTCAGTGTGGCTCGCAGCGTCAGCGATGTTTGTCTTCCAACTGAATTAATGTGAGTTGATTTATTAAGGAAGGAAGGCATTGATGTAGGGACGAAGGCATGAAAAAGAAGGGGAAATGGACGTGTTGTTTTGGCGTGGTGAGGGACGGCGGAAACGCCGCGCTCCGGCCAAGTTTGCCGGTGGGGCGCCTTTTTCTCGGGCAGACAATGTCGAAGAGTTGCAGAAGACATGAAAAGAGTGGAGTGGAAAAGCTGGTGTGCGTCTTTGGCCTGCTGCCGTGCCTTCTTTAAATAGCTCGTGATTCGCTGGCTGCTTTCGCTACGGCCATACCACCCTGAGCACACCCGATCTCGGAAGCTAAGCAGGGGCGGGCCTGGTTAGTACTTGGATGGTAGACCGCCTGGGAATACCAGGTGCTGTAAGCTTTTGCTTTTCCTTCACCAGTCAGCGAGCGCTCTTCTCCAGGGGCCGACTGTTTTGGCTCGCCCTTTACCCTTTTACATTTGCTGCTGCTTTGCTTTGCCCTTCTCTGTGCCGCTTTCTGCTTCCGTCTGTGACGGAGGACAGCTCAACGTCGTCATTCTGGCTTTCTCCTCCAGGAGCGATAGACAGACCTTCTCTCTCTCTCTACAGCGACCTCTTTAGAGCTGCACGCCTTTGCAACTCGGGCCCTTCTCTTCGACTTGAGAGGTTGCCAGTCTTGTTTGTCAGTCCAACCGCTTGAATGCAAACTGCACCGGGAAAAAATAAATAAATAAACAAATGATTTAAGAAATTCAAGAATCAACCGAAGAGCTAATTATTTATTCGCTTAAAGAAATCCTAGGCACGGCCGCTTTAAGTCCTTCGACATTAGGCCCCCATTTGTTTCCTCTCAGGGTGCCTGACTACAAAATCCGTATTTGCCTTTTCCTGCGCTCAGGAATCCTCAAAATAAGATCCACCACATCCACTCTCCTGTAAATTTCAGCTCTGACCCTAATCAAACGACCTGAACATGCTGATCCATGTCTTCAGGATCAACGATTCGTTGAACTCAATTGGTCTATGTTTGCATTGTTTAATAATTGATTCCGTTTTTATTTCATTTTACTTGTTGTAGTTTTTAGTTTTTTTTTTTTACTTTTAGTTTGTTTGACACGTGATCACTCCGAACGGTGTTTCTTTATTCATGTCAGTGGGTGTTTTTATTGATTTATTTAGTTTTTACGATTGCTAAACAGGTGTCAAAGGTTTTATTTAATTTTGTTCGTGTGAAAGAACTTTTAGAAGTTTTAGTTTGTTTGCCAGGTGATCGCCCGAACGACGCTTCTTTGTTCATGTCGATGGGTGTTTTGATCGCCTTTAGCTGGAAATGGAGTGTTCATCGTGGTGGTTGTACATTACTGACACTCTGTGCTCCGAATTGTATAGCGTTGAGTGCTTTGACAGGATATGGTTGAAATGTAAATAAAGGTGCCTGATTAATTTGATATCGTTGAGAAATAGACTTGCGCTTACTTGCACTCAGTGTGGCTCGCAAAGCGCCAGCGATGTTTGTCTTCCAACTGAATTAATGTGAGTTGATTTATTAAGGAAGGAAGGAATTGATGTAGGGACGAAGGCGTGAAAAAGAAGGGAAATGGACGTGTTGTTTTGGCGTGGTGAGGGACGGCGGAAACGCCGCGCCCGCCAAGTTTGCCGGTGGGCGCCTTTTTCTCGGGCAGACAATGTCAAAGAGTTGCAGAAGACATGAAAAGAGTGGAGTGGAAAAGCTGGTGTGCGTCTTTGGCCTGCTGCCGTTGCCTTCTTTAAATAGCTCGCATTCGCGGGCTGCTTTCGCGGGCTGCTCTCGCGGGCTGCTTTCGCTTACGGCCATACCACCCTGAGCACGCCCGATCTCGTCCGATCTCGGAAGCTAAGCAGGGGCGGGCCTGGTTAGTACTTGGATGGGAGACCGCCTGGGAATACCAGGTGCTGTAAGCTTTTGCTTTTCCTTCACCAGTCAGCGAGCGCTCTTCTCCAGGGGCCGACTGTTTTGGCTCACTCCTTTACCCTTTTACATTTGCTGCTGCTTTGCTTTGCCCTTCTCTGTGCCGCCTTTCTGCTTCGTCGCTGTGACGGAGGACAGCTCAACGTCGTCATTCTTGCTTTCTCCTCCAGGGAGCGATAGACAGACCTTCTCTCTCTCTCTACAGCGACCTCTTTAGAGCTGCACGTTCCTTTGCAACTCGGGCCCTTCTCTTCGACTTGAGAGGTTGCCAGTCTTGTTTGTCAGTCCAACCGCTTGAATGCAAACTGCACCGGGAAAAATAAATAAATAAACAAATGATTTAAGAAATTCAAGAATCAACCAAGAGCTAATTATTTATTCGCTTAAAGAAATCCTAGGCACGGCCGCTTAAGTCCTTCTCGACATTAGGCCCCCATTTGTTTCCTCTCGGGTGCCTGACTACAAAATCCGTGATTTGCCTTTTTCCTGCGCTAGAATCCTCAAATAAGATCCACCACATCCACTCTCCTGTAAATTTCAGCTCTGACCCTAATCAAACGACCTGAACATGCTGATCCATGTCTTCAGGATCAACGATTCGTTGAACTCAATTGGTCTATGTTTGCATTGTTTAATAATTGATTCCGTTTTTATTTCATTTTACTTGTTGTAGTTTTTAGTTTTTTTTAACTTTTAGTTTGTTTGACACGTGATCACTCCGAACGTGTTTCTTTATTCATGTCAGTGGGTGTTTTTATTGATTTATTTAGTTTTTACGATTGCTAAACAGGTGTCAAAGGTTTTATTTAATTTTGTTCGTGTGAAAGAACTTTTAGAAGTTTTAGTTTGTTTGCCAGGTGATCGCCCGAACGACGCTTTCTTTGTTCATGTCGATGGGTGTTTTGATCGCCTTTAGCTGGAAATGGAGTGTTCATCGTGGTGGTTGTACATTACTGACACTCTGTGTTTTGATCGCCCTTAGCTGGAAATGGAGTGTTCATCGTGGTGGTTGTACATTACTGACCCGCACCGGCGCCCACGAGGAAACGAGCCGGGCGTCAGGAACAGGTTGAGGGCACGCTCACACCGCGCCCCCTACCTAGTGTCCTGTTAGCCAACGTCCAGTCTCTGGAAAACAAGCTCGATGACCTCAGGCAAGGATCAAGTTCCAGAGAGACATTCGGGACTGCAACCTCCTCTGCTTCACCGAGACATGGCTGAACCCAGCGGTACCGGACCACGCCATACAACCGCCGAGTTTTTCTCCGCTTACTGCATGGACAGAACAATGGAGTCGGGAAGACACGGGAGGTGGAGGTGTCTGATGGTGAACAACCGCTGGTGCGACAGCGCGAGCGCTTGTTCTTCTCTCACGCTCCTGCACACCAAACCTGGAACTTCTGACCATCAAATGTCGCCTCTTTCTATCTTCCACGGAATTCAGCTCGGTCATAGTCAGCGCCGCTTATATTCCACCTCAAGCGGACACGGACGCTGCAATATGGGATTTACACGACCACCTCACAACACACCAGTCACAACACCGGGACGCCGCACTCATTGTGCTGGGGATTTTAACAGTGCAAACCTCAGCCGCACTGCCGAACTTTCACCAGCACATCACCTGCCCCACCAGGGGCGAAAGGACACTGGATCACTGTTACACACCCTTCAGAGACAAATACAAGGCAAAATCATGCCCACCGTTTGGTAAATCGGACCATGCCGCCATTTTCCTTGTACCTGTTTACAAACAGAGGCTGAAACAGGAAGCCCCGGTACAGAGGGAGGTGTCACGCTGACTGACCATTCGTGGCCGCTCTGCAGGACGCTTTGGATGACGCAGACTGGGCCATGTTCAGGTGTAGCTCCGAGGACGCCAACGTGTTCACGGAAGCGGTGGTGGGATTCATCGAAACTAGCGGATGACACGGTAGAGAAAACCGTCATCAGGACGTTTCCCAACCAGAAGCCGTGGGTAGACAAAACTATCCGCGACTCTCTGAGATCCCGCTCCGCAGCCTATAATACGGGATTGTCAACGGGATATGTCTGAATACAAGGCTGCGTCATACGGCGCAAGTGCGCAGAGCGTAAAGGAGGCAAAGAGGCGCTACGGGAGGAAACTTGAGTCACAGTTTCAACACAGTGACTCTAGGAGCCTTTGGCAGGGACTGAGAAACATCACGGACTATAAAATGCCAACCTCCAGAGCGGAGAGCGCGGATGCTTCTCTGGCAGACGAGCTAAACACCTTTTATGCTCGTTTCGAGGCTGCAGCTAATCACGCTAGCGCCGCTAGCGGCATGATGAACAGCACGCACGCCGAGAGAGCCGGAGAGGAAATCGCGTTCACCATTTCGGAGCACGACGTAAGGAGGGCATTCAGGAGAGTGAACACCAGGAAGGCAGCAGGACCTGACGGCATCACAGGTCGGGTTCTGAGAGCCTGTGCTGACCAGCTAGCACCGGTGTTCACTGAGATATTTAATCTCTCCCTGAAACAGTCTGTAGTCCCCGTGTTTCAAAGAGTCCATCATTGTTCCTGTGCCAAGAAACCTCAACCATCTTGCCTTAATGATTACCGCCCTGTAGCTCTGACGTCTGTAGTGATGAAGTGCTTCTGAGAGACTCGGCCAGAGACTTCATCACCGCATCACTACCGGACACACTCGACCCACTACAGTTTGCTTACCACCAAAACCGGTCTACGGAGGATGCCATCACACACCTCCTCCACACAACCACAAGCCACCTGGATTTTAGGAAAGGGAACTATGTGAAAATGCTGTTCGTGGACTATAGTTCAGCTGCTCAACACCATAGTTCCTCCACGCTCACACCTCGGTTGGAGGTCCTGGGACTCAGCCCATCCCCGCGCCACTGGATCACCAACTTCCTGACCGACAGACCACAAGCCGTGACGGATGGGAAAACACACCTCATCCTCCTCACTCTCAGCACTGGAGCCCCTCAGGGTTGTGTTCTGAGCCCCCTGCTGTACTCGCTGTACACACATGACTGTGTGGCCACTACAAACTCCACCACCATCATTAAATTTGCTGACGACACTGTCGTGGTGGGCCTGATCTCCAACAACGATGAGATGGCCTACCTTCAGGAGATCAACAACCTGGAGAGATGGTGTCAGGAGAACAATCTTCTCCTGAACGCCAGCAAAACAAAGGAGTTAATAGTGGACTTCAGCACGAAGCAGGTGCGCTCTTACCATCCCATCAAGATCGACGGACCCCAGTGGAGAGAGGACAGTTTCCGGTACCTGGGTATTCACATCACGCAGGACCTGTCTTGGTCCTGTCACATCAACACCCTGGTGAAGAAGGCCCGGCAGCGCCTATACCATCTGAGGCGCTTAAGGGACTTCAGACTCCCATCTCAGGTGCTCAGGAACTTTACACCTGCACCATCGAGAGTGTCCTGACGGGAAACATCACCTCCTGGTTTGGAAACAGCACCATGCAGGACAGGCGAGCTCTCCAAAAGGTGGTGCGGTCAGCTGAGCGCACTCATCCGCACTGAGCTCCCTGTGCTGCAGCACATCTACAACAAGCGGTGCTGTACCAGGCCAGGAAGATCGTGGAAGACCTCAGCCATCCCAACAATGGACTCTTTCTGCTGCGCTCAGGAAAGCGCTGCTCCCTGAAGGCAAACACAGAGAGAATGAAGAGGAGCTTCTTCCCCGCAGGCCATTCGGAGTCTGAACCAGAGAACACCCAGCACCTAAATACCGGAATTCCCATGTTCACCCCTCTTTCCCAGATACTCACCACTTACATTTGGACAATTGCACTAGCCACTTTGCACTGGACATTGCACAGCCACTTTACACTTACACTTTACACTTTATATCTTATACTTTATATTTATATTCTATTTTATTTTATTTTTTTATATTCTACTTTGCACACTTCTTTTTTATATATATTTCTTATATTTTATATTTATATATACATTTAAATTTTGTTTCTATTTTGATGCTGGACGGTTGTAAAGAACATTTCACTGCATGTCGTATCATGTATGTATGTGTATGTGACAAATAAAATTTGAATTTGAATTTGAATTTTGCTCCGAATTGTATAGCGTTGAGTGCTTTGACAGGATATGGTTGAAATGTAAATAAAGGTGCCTGATTAATTTGATATCGTTGAGAAATAGACTTGCGCTTACTTGCACTCAGTGTGGCTCGCAGCGTCCAGCGTGTTTGTCTTCCAACTGAATTAATGTGAGTTGATTTATTAAGGAAGGAAGGAATTGATGTAGGGACGAAGGCGTGAAAAAGAAGGGGAAATGGACGGTTGTTTTGGCGCGTGGTGAGGGACGGCGGAAACGCCGCTACCCGCCAAGTTTGCCGGTGGGGCGCTTTTTCTCGGGCAGACAATGTCGAAGAGTTGCAGAAGACATGAAAAGAGTGGAGGGAAAAGCTGGTGTGCGCCTTTGGCCTGCTGCCGTTGCCTTCTTTAAATAGCTCGCGATTCGCGGGCTGCTTTCGCGGGCTGCTTTCGCGGCTGCTTTCTTACGGCCATACCACCCTGAGCACGCCCGATCTCGGAAGCTAAGCAGGGGCGGGCCTGGTTAGTACTTGGATGGGAGACCGCCTGGGAATACCAGGTGCTGTAAGCTTTTGCTTTTCCTTCACCAGTCAGCGAGCGCTCTTCTCCAGGGGCCGACTGTTTCGGCTCGCTCCTTTACCCTTTTACATTTGCTGCTGCTTTGCTTTGCCCTTCTCTGTGCCGCTTTCTGCTTCGCCGCTGTGACGGAGGACAGCTCAACGTCGTCATTCTTGCTTTCTCCTCCAGGGAGCGATAGACAGACCTTCTCTCTCTCTCTACAGCGACCTCTTTAGAGCTGCACGCCTTTGCAATTCGGGCCCTTCTCTTCGACTTGAGAGGTTGCCAGTCTTGTTTGTCAGTCCAACCGCTTGAATGCAAACTGCACCGGGAAAAATAAATAAATAAACAAATGATTTAAGAAATTCAAGAATCAACCAAGAGCTAATTATTTATTCGCTTTAAAGAAATCCTAGGCACGGCCGCTTTAAGTCCTTCGACATTAGGCCCCCATTCGCTTTCTCTCGGGTGCCTGACTACAAAATCCGTGATTTGCCTTTTCCTGCGCCAGGAATCCTCAAATAAGATCCACCACATCCACTCTCCTGTAAATTTCAGCTCTGACCCTAATCAAACGACCTGAACATGCTGATCCATGTCTTCAGGATCAACGATTCGTTGAACTCAATTGGTCTATGTTTGCATTGTTTAATAATTGATTCCGCTTTTTATTTCATTTGACTTGTTGTAGTTTTTAGTTTTTTTTTAACTTTTAGTTTGTTTGACACGTGATCACTCCGAACGGTGTTTCTTTATTCATGTCAGTGGGTGTTTTTTATTGATTTATTTAGTTTTTACGATTGCTAAACAGGTGTCAAAGGTTTTATTTAATTTTGTTCGTGTGAAAGAACTTTTAGAAGTTTTAGTTTGTTTGCCAGGTGATCGCTCCGAACGACGTTTCTTTGTTCATGTCGATGGGTGTTTTGATCGCCTTTAGCTGGAAATGGACTGTTTAACGTGATCGTACATTACTGACACTCTATGTCAGACCGACAAACCTTTTCACTGTCCATTTACAGGAGAGTGGATGTGGTGGACTTTATTTGATTTCATTCGCTTAGTAGTTCGGAGAACAGGGTATCAGTATCGCACAGCGACCACGTTGATCACTCCATTTCAGCTAAAGGCGATAAAAACTCCCGTTTAAATAAACAAAGACACAGAAGACCAGTATCAGAAATACACAGATTTTGTAGTGCATTGAAATTAAATGCATTGAGACTTTGCATTGCTTTGAACAATTGGGTTATTCAACATACCTTCTTAATTTAATGTTGTCATCCACTTTTACCATGGTAAAACTCAAACAGTGGCATGTAGATGAAATATATAAAGAGTCACAGAAGACCAGTATGACAAATTCACAGATTTTGTGGTGCATTGAAATTAAATGCATTGAGACTTTGCATTGCATTGAACAATTGGGTTATTCAACATACCTTCTTAATTTAATGTTGTCATCCACATTTACCACGGTAAAGACATAAACGGTGGCATGTAGTTGGAGAGATTGAAGCAGAGAAAAAAAGACCAGTATCAGAAATACACAGATTTTGTCGTGCATTGAAATTAAATGCATTGAGACTTTGCATTGCATTGAACAATTGGGTTATTCAACGTACCTTCTTAATTTAATGTTGTCATCCACTTTTACCATGGTAAAAACTCAAACACTTTTATGTAGATGAAATATATAAAGAGTCACAGAAGACCAGTATCAGAAGTACACAGATTTTGTGGTGCATTGAAATTAAATGCATTGAGACTTTGCATTGCATTTAACATTTGTGTTATTCAACATACCTTGTTAATTTAATGTTGTCATCAACATTTACCACGGTAAAGACATAAACGGTGGCATGTAGATGGAGAGATTCAAGCAGAGAAAAAAAAAAACAGTATCAGAAATACACAGATTTTGTGGTGCATTGAAATTAAATTCATTGCGACTTTGCATTGCATTAAACAATTGGGTTATTCAACATACTGTGACGGGTGAAGAAACACACAGCAAGGAGGGCTCAAGTGAAAATCCCGGAGGGTGGATTTTATTCCAGAAAGCAAAAATGACAAAAGAAGTACGGGTGAAAGTGCCGGTCCGTGGATACGCTGCGTTCGTGCTCGATCTCTTTCTTCGTGGTGCAGAGTGAAGTGCGTGCCGTGGGGTGCCGGCTGACCAGTCTACACGCTGCTTTCTGCGGGGGACAAGAGAAGAGTCATTAAAGTTAGCGTTAGAGTTCATGGAGGCAAAAGCTCACTGACAGCATGCTGCGTAGCCTTTATCCTGGCCCGCTGATGAGCGACAGCTGAGACCGGTCAGCCTGTAATGAGTGCATGCACGTGCTCCTCGTTGTTTACCAGGGCGACGCTGATGGCTGCTCGACGCTCGTCCACACTCCCTAAGTGTCGCCCTGGTCCTGAAATGAAACGTGCCGTTAGGGGAGAAGCCGGGTGGGCGGGAGTGACCCTGACAGACCTGCGCGAAGCTGCCCAGATCCGAGAGGGCCTGGCCCGCATTGGCGTCGCCGCTCCAGCTCGGTGACGCACAACAAAGTTGAAGTCCTGGAGCGCTTAGGAACCACCAGGTCACCTCGCGTTGGTTTCCTTGGCCCGGCCATCCATTGCAGTGGGGCGTGGTCGGTGAGGAGGGTGAACTTCCGACAAGGGCCAGGGCCTCCTTTTTCTACCGCCACAGAGTTTCTCTCGGCTGGGGACAGCTTCCGACTGGTGTATAAGACCGGATGCTCCTCGCCTCCCGGATTTGGGAGAGAACTGCCCCCCAACCCCGTGATCGGAGGCATCCGCCTGTAACAGAAAGGGGCAGCTGAAACCGCACTCGAAGGACCGGTTCCGATGTTAGCGCCTTCTCGATCTTCCGAACGCCTCCTCGGTCTCGGTGTCCACTTTATCTTCTCCGGCTGCCCCTTCCTGGTTAGGTCCGGCAGGGAGGCTACAAAGAGGAGAAGTTGGGGATAAAACAACGATAGTAGCCCGCCAACCCCAGAAAGGCTCGTACTCTGGGTTTTGGTGAGGGGCCTCGGGCATTCTTGACCGCTTCCACCTTGTCTTCCTGGGGCCGGATAAGGCCCTCCCGACTTGGTAACCCAGGTACCTTGCTTCAGACAGTGCCAGGTGACATTTCCTGGGTTGGCTGTGAGCCCAGCCCTCCGGAGTTCGGACAGCACCCTCCGCAAGCGCCCTAGGTGGTCCTCCCAGGTCTCCGAGTGGATGACAACGCTGCCCAGACAGGCCGCGCGTAGCTCTGATGGGGAGGAGGACAACGCCCATCATACGCTGGAAGGTTGCGGGGCCCTGCGTGAAGTCCGGGCGGGAAGGGTCCGGTATTGCCAGTGTCCGCTAGGGGTAGAAAATGCAGTTTTAGGTCTTGAGGACTTAGAGAGAGGGTACCTGCCAGTAGCCTTCGTCAGGTCAAGTGTAGAGATGTACCGGGCCCTTCCCAGTCGGTCCAACAACTCGCCCACACGGGCATGGGGTACTCGCCAAACTCGGAGACCTCGCTCAACCGGCGGAAATCGCTGCAGAAGCGGAGGAGCCGCCGGTTTTGGCACCATCACTATAGGACTGACCACGGGCTACGGGATGGGTCGATTACCCCAATTTGAGCATTTGTTGTATTTCCTCCTCGATAGCCTGCCGACGAGCCTCCGACACGGTAGGGCCGCTGCCGGACGATAACCCAGGGGCGCCCGATCTCGTGCTCGATGACGTAGGTCCGCCCAGGGCTAGGGGAGAACACGTCCGAGAACTGACCGACCAGGTGCTGGAGCTCCCCCTTCTGGGCAGCCGAAAGATGGGGGTTGTTGGGCCTGTTGAGCTTTACACAGGTGGTCCCGGACTAATGGCATGACGCGGTCTATCCGGTCCCTCATCTTCTTGACGTGCTCCACAACGGTAGGATGGGCTGCCGGCTGCTGCTCCCAGGCCTCCTTGGCGACGTCCAGGAGGCCCCGAGGCTGTCGGCCAAAGAGGAGTTTGAAGGGCGTGAACCCCGTTGAGGCTTGGGGAACCTCCCGGATGCCGAAGAGTATATACGGCAGCATCAAGTCCCAGTCCCGTCTGTCTTCGGCCACCACATGTCGGAGCATCTGTTTGAGTGTCTGGTTGAACCTCTCAACCAGGCCGTCTATCTGTGGGTGGTAGACCGTGGTCCTCAACTGTTTTACTTGCAGCAGCCGGCAGAGGTCAGCCATTAGCCGGGACATGAAGGGGGTACCTTGATCGGTCAGGATCTCGGCTGGTATGCCGACCCGGCTGAAGAGGAGGAACAGCTCCTTGGCGATTGCCTTCGCAGTGGCCTTCCGGAGGGGTACCTTCTCGGGGAAACGGGTGGCGTAGTCGACGATAACCAGCACGTGTTCGTGTCCCCGGCGGACTTCGCAACGGCCCACTAGGTCCATCCCGATGCGCTCAAGGGCACATCGATGATGGGTAGCGGAATGAGAGGACTGGGGGAAGAGTGCGAGGCGCCGTTAGCTGGCACGCCGGGCAGGCCTGGCAGAACCGCTTCACCTCAGCATCGAGACCTGGCCAGTGAAACCAGTCCCGAATTCTTGCGCCGTGTTGGCGGCCCCAAGGTGTCCGCCATCGGATGGGAGTGGCCCAGCTCTAATATTGCCTCAGTCTTTGTTTTTGGGACAACCAACAGCAGCTTCTCCTCCCCCCTCCGCTGGGCGACACAGTACAACAGGCCATTTTTCACCACAAAATGTGGGAGAGGATGGGGCCTTGGCTGCACGTCCTGTCCCTCTACAACGCGCACTTGCGGCCAACAGTGTTTAAGGCGGTCGCCTTCCTTTTTGGGCCTTGGCGAATGAGCCCCCAGATACCTGTTGGAACACATCAAAAACAGGTTAGAACTCTGGGAGGGGGTCTCTCCTTCTCTCCCACTGTCTGAGGCCAGTAATGCCGGGCGTGTCCGTGGCACGCGGGCTGGCCGTGGTTGTTGGCGGTTCCCACTGGGGTCGGCAGGCTGAGTGGCGGCGGCGAGCAGGTGATCAAATCCCGGCCAGTCCTTTCCCAACAGGATTGGTACTGGTAGGTCCTTCACCACCCCGACTTCCACTGTCCAGGTCCCTGGCTTGGCCGAGATATCAACGCTGCCGAGCCAGAACTTGCAGAGTGTCCCCTGCACACAGGTGATGGGAAGGAGATTCTTCTTCTTCTCCGTGCAGGGGCCAGGATGTTTGCGCGCACCAGGGTGACTGTGCTGCCCGAGTCCAGCAGAGCCCGGAAGGATTTCCCCTGCTCACCTGGACCTTGGCCTCCGGAGCCCCCTTGGGCAGCTCGTGGTGCACGATGCAGCCGGCCAGCCATGCAGGTGCAGGGGTGCCGGATCTTCCGCTGGCATGGGTTCATCACGTGGGAGAGGGAACCGCCGCCTGCTGACTGGTCTCAACCTGCCCTCTGGCGCGCATCGCTCCCTGGACCACCCTCCGGGAAAAGGCAGCGCCTCTCCCCAGGCTCCCGATATTAGGCCGCGTCCGCCAGTTCCACTGCCTCGACGAGCTCGTTGGTTGTGGCTGGGTTCCGTGATTTTGACCCCTGTCTGTGAGCGCGGGTAAGGCCTCTCAAAAATCAATCCACTACCACGCGCTCCACCACCTGACCTGTGGTTGGAGACCCGTCTAGAAGCCAGTGTTGGGCGAGGTGCGTGAGCTCGGCTGCTTGCGCACGGGCAGGAAGGCGTGGGTTATACTCCCAGCAGTGAAACTGTTGGGCCGTGGCTACCGGCGAGAGGATTTCTCGGCGCACTTCTTGGTAGCTTTCTGCGCCGCACGAAAGCGAGAAATATGCGCGCGCTGCGCCGCCGGTTAAGAGGGGGCTAGTATCCGCGCCCACTCCTCGGGGTGCCAACCCTCTGCGTTCGCTGTAGTCTCGAACATTTTCAAGTACGCCTCTGGATCATCATCCACGGACATTTTCGGCAGCAGTTTGGTGGCTTGGGCTCGTTTCATTTTGTTCATTTTTGTTTCATTCAATGTTCATTTTTGGTGAACGACTATTCATTTAATGTTACTTACTGTGTCCCCAGATTTAAGCTTTAATCAAAGACAGAGAGGAAGTGAAAAGTTTCTAAAAGTGTTCAAATGAACATGTTTAGACAGAACGATAAAATGTTCACATTTCAATCAGAATAAGCAATGAAACGGAACAAACATTTGGATTTGTGTCCTCAATGGAGCATGAAACTCAAATCCAACTCAAAGTTTCTCCCCTGGGCTGAATTACAATTAAAGGAGGAGGTGAGACGGAGGAGGAACGTCAGAAGAATTGTCAAATTGAGTGTGGAGGCATTTTACATGTCCTTGTCGTGATTGGTGGAATTATATCAGCATGCTCCTCCCAAACTATCTTTTGGAACTCAATTGAAGGGTTTTTACAGATGCCTCACTTTCTCTCTCGGCTGGCTGTCTCACTCCGGGAAGGACCAATCAAGGTTGAGAGCAGCTCAACTGGGTCATTACCCTTTGGCCCACAACAGCACACAGCTGACGCAGATAAGTCTGGGCCAGCAGAAGCGTGAAATGCTGTTCAGATATCACTCACACCACAATACAATCTTGTTTTCTGTCTCAGAGCATTGGAAACAATTCGAGGAAGAAAATAAAAATTCTGTCATCATTTATTTGCCCTGATGTCATTTCACTTTTTCTTCTTTGGAACACAAAAATTATATTTTGCAGAATGTCCTACATTTTCCAAAAAAACATTTTAAGACTAAGTAGAAACCATCCGTTATGATCAGCTCAGACGTATGATGCTTTGACGGTTTTAATATTACAATGAAAATGTCAGTTTTACTGACTAGTTCCAAGAGTACAATGATTGTCAAATCAAAATCTGTCCTAATATTTAACAATTATTTACTAATTGAAATCTTTCTGTTAGGCTAGAATTCACTTTTACGCAAAAGACCCTAAAATCAATGCTAAAAGTGAATTTCAGGCATCACTATATTATATGAGATTTGCAATATATATATATATATATATATATATATATATATATATATATATATATATATATATATATATATATATTGTGACGGGAAGCGTCCCGAGCTACCATCAGCGTTGCCCTGGGATTAAACCACGAGCACCTGAAAAGCCACTGATCACCGGACTCCGCCGCACCTGGAGCTCGCTTGCCGGTGGCCAGATAAGCCACGTCCAGGCCCGCGCTCCAGTGAGCGACCACACTCCCACATACTGTCTCTGACTTTTTTTTTTTTGTGTATTCTAGAAGCCAGTCCTTGAACCACGACACGGAGCTAATTCCCTAAGATTCGCCGCTGCCGTACTCACCGACTGCACCCTGAGCACCGAGCACCCAGAAGATAACGCCACTGACAGCGGTTGTGCACCGCTCACTATTCACGCATCACTTATATCGTTGAATAAACGTGCCCTCCGGGGTTCAAACGCCTCTGTTTGTGCTGTGCTTCATCCGCCCCGTGACAATATATATATGTATGATGTCAAAGGTTATCTAAAAGTGCAAATGAGAATGATAATGCATAATTGTCAGTTTATATGCTTAAAACAATATGTAATATTTTCCTGGTACAATAGTCATACACACGCTCTAAAAACAGCTACTCGTTCACTAGAACGTAAGTGGAGAAAGACTAAACTAGAGGTTTTTAGAATTGCCTACAAGGACAATATGTGCATTTATAGACAGTCACTAAAAGCAGCCAGAGCCGAGCACCTCCGTAAACTCATTGAAAGCAACCAAAACAATCCTAGATTTTTATTTAGCACAGTGGCTTAACAAATGATCGGTCAGCAATAGAACGCTGCACACCCTCTCAGTTAAGTAGCAATGACTTCATACAATTCTTCACTAATAAAATAGATAATATCAGACTTAAAATAACGGAAAATCAACCCTTAACTTTGTCCTATAGTCCAGCCTTACTCAGTACCCAGCAAATTCAGTTACAGTGTTTTGCAACCATAGGACAGGAAGAGTTAAATAAACTAATCAATAAGTCTAAATCTGCCACATGTGTATTAGATCCTATTCCAACTAAATTTCTGAAAGATATATTACCAGCTGCTGGTGAATCTCTTCTAAATATTATTAACTCCTCCCTATCATTAGGTCACATTCCTAATCCATTCAAATTAGCAATTATTAAGCCTCTGATCAAAAAAACACAATTTGATCCTAATGAACTATCTAACTACAGACCGATATCAAATCTCCCATTTATATCAAAAATATTAGAAAAGTTGTGTCAGCGCAGTTATGCTCCTTATTAAAGATGAATGACGTCTATGAGGAGTTTCAGTCAGGTTTTAGACCGCACTATAGCACAGAAACCGCATTAGTTAAAATCACTAATGACCTGCTCTTAGCCTCTGACTGAGGCTGCGTCTCGCTACTAGTTTTATTGGATCTCACAGCTGCATTTGACACTATAGATCATAATAATCTCCTGGAGCGTTTAAACACCGCTGGTGTACAGGGACAGGCTTTAAAGTGGTTTAACTCATACCTATCAGACCGCTATCAATTTGTAGATATAAACGGAGACCGCTCTAGTATAATCCCTGTAAAGTGTGGAGTGCCTCAAGGATCAGTTTTAGGCCCCTTACTGTTCTCGATATACATGCTGCCCCTGGGGAACATTATTAGAAAGCACGGGGTTAATTTCCACAGTTATGCAGATGACACACAGCTATACATTTCATCTAAGCCTGATGAGTTATCAAAATGTCTAAATTAACAGAGTGTGTTAAAGACATAAAAGACTGGATGACTAGAAATTTTCTTCTATTAAACTCTAATAAAACAGAGGTGCTTCTTATCGCCCAAATTCATGTTTACAGCAAATTTCTGAGCTCAAACTACAATTAGATGGATGTGATATAAACGTTATTCGACAGTTAAAGACTTGGGTGTGATATTGACAGCAACCTGTCCTTCGAACACCATATCACTCATGTTACAAAAATCTGCCTACTTTCATCTTAGAAATATTGCTAAACATGCTCTCTCTCTCAGATGCAGAAAAGCTAGTTCATGCGTTCATGACATCTAGACTGGATTACTGTAATGCGCTGCTTGCTGGTTGTCCAGCATCTTCAATAAACAAGCTTCAGTTAGTGCAGAACGCAGCCGGTCAAGTTCTTACCAGGACAAGGAAATATGATCATATAACCCCAGTTTTATCCTCCCTGCACTGGCTGCCTGTTAATTTCCGAATTGATTATAAAGTACTGTTACTGACCTACAAGGCTCTAAATGGTTTAGCCCCCATTTATCTGACCAGCCTTCTGTCTCGCTACAACCCTTCACGCTCTTTAAGATCTCAAAACTCAGGGCTCCTGGTAGTTCCTCGTATAGCAAAGTCCACTAAAGGTGGTCGAGCATTTTCACATTTGGCACCCAAACTCTGGAATAACCTTCCTGCTAATGTTTGGGGATCAGACACACTCTCTCAGTTTAAGTCTAGACTAAAGACATATCTTTTTAGCAAAGCATACTCATAAAGATTCACATAAACCTATGCTACAGTACATTGTGATTCCCAATAGTATGAATGGTCGCTACGCTAATTATCCTTTCATCCCGAGGCATCTAGGTACCGAGCCTCCAGTGGACCCAGTGAGGAGATGACCTTCCTGCGATGACGTCGAGGAAAACTTAACCTTCCGTCTGACTAATTCTATCTTGAATTTTATTGTAATTCATCCTGCTGTGTAGTGATTTGCTTTGTTGTGTGTAATGATTTGCTTTTGTTGTGTAATGATTTGCTTTTGTGAAGCTGCTTTGAAACAATAGCCATTGTAAAAGCGCTATACAAATAAACTTGAATTGAATTGAATTGAATTGAATACATTGCGCAACCCTAGTTTATAAACAGTACATATATATTGTGACAAGTCGGCTGCCCTCCTCTTTATCGCCACCATCACCCCGCCCTTTATTCGCCGCCCTTCACCAGGCTCCCGACGGGAGTGGGTGTGTTCGAGAGGAGGGGCGTGGTATTGTTCAGGTCTGGCGGCGTGTGACGAGGCACACCTGACGTGGATTTAGCCTCGTTACCGCCGCCGTTAAAGGGCCGTGACGCGCCTCTCCTCGGGAGACCGGTCTCTTCCCCGTGCATGCACGCTGGTGTCCTCGTGGGTCCAGGAAGGGTGCGCGATGGACCTCACCCGCCGTCCATGAACACAGAGCTCATCCCACTCTGCCGCCCGAGCAACGGCGACGGAGACGCCATGCGGAAGAAGCCGCCGCCGCGCCCCGGACCAGAAAAAGGGGAGCGTGCAGCACCGCCGACTCCGCCCCTTACCTGACCCTTCCCCTGAAACACGGCCTCAACCTGCACTTTCCCCGGAGCACGACGAGGACACCAGATCCCCCTTTTATTTGGACACTTTTCCCCTGGACACTTTATTTTGTATTTATTTTATTTCTGTTAATAAAAAAAAGCCTCTCCGAGGCCTGACGCCACGCCCACTGTGTCTGTCGTTGGCTCCTCCCGTCACAATATATATATATGTCCTATGTCCTATGCCCTATAAAAGAAGTTCAAGTAATGGCACAGCCGCCTTTCCAAGCCATCATACAGAAAACCCAAATTTATCTCAATGGCTAATTTATCTAACTTATCTAACTCCAGTCCCACCTTGTTAGCCCTGTCTACTGACTGCTGCCTCTGGTATTGAACCCTCTTTACCAATGTGGACTCAGAAAAAGTCTCCTTTCTCATCACACACATTAAACAGAGAGATGGTGTCAGTGACGTCAGCGCCAGCCATAGACCTGATGGGACAGAAAGAGCCCAGCACAAAGCTGAGCTCCATTTGCCACAATCAACCCATCTGAGGAAGTGATTCAGTAGCTCTTTTACCTGGCGCCGCCCAGCACTCCAACCACCCCCAAAAAAAAAAACGAGCGTTATATGTGGTGATGAAGGAAGTTTTTAATGAAAATGACACACAATGTTATTATCTGACTATGTCTAATGATATATTGTTTGTAATATTGATAAGATAATGATTGTCAAATGATTAATTATAATTAATTGAATACAAAGTGTTTGATTACATATGTTTACTTTGTATATTTATTATGTATATATTATGTGTATATATATTTATTATGTGTATATATATAGTGCGACGTAACTAGTTATCTTGTGACAAGTTAAATTCCTGGATATGTTGCCATGTTGCCAGTTTGTGACTGCAAAATTGTATCAACATCATGGATCAGTATTCTTGTGCTGATCAGTTGGTATTTTTTTAGATTCTTTATTTTTAATGGGTCTGTCACATCTCTGGACTTTTGTTGTTGTTTTTTTGTCTCGAGTCACGTGCTGTCTGTGCCCTGCCTTCCCTTGGTGTTTAATTAACAGGCCTGTCACGCTTTTCCGTGGTTTCTCGGAGAGAAGGAACGCCGAGACTCAAAAATACAAATAAACTTAAATACACAAGGAAATTAACGAGACAAGGCTGAAGACAATTAAACAATTAAACACCAAGGGAAGGCAGGGCACAGACAGCACGTGGCTCGAGACAAAAAAACAACAACAAAAGTCCAGAGATGTGACAGGGTCGCTTTGGGCGTGATCAAGTGCGAAGTTATCAGTCAGTTGACCTCTACCAACCTCATTTGCACTTTTGTCCCATTGGAGACTGCAGCAAGTTCTCTCAGCACATTCTGTCTTTGCTGATTTTGCTAAACATTTCAACAGACAAGACGTCACTGGAATCCATCACCAAATATGAGGAAGTAGATTGTGACATCTTCATCCCGCCCACGTCCATCCTCATTTTGAGCGTGCATCATGTGTATGAGCTCAAAACACACTCAGATATCGCTGACAGGTCTACAAACATGCGCTCACTGTGCATCATTGCCAGTGAAAATCCTTGAGCAAAGGCTGAGAGTGACGGTGGTTAACAAGCAGGACCCATGTCTGTCCAGAGTGGTTTGATGGAAGCTGCTGTTTGATGGCCTGCTCATGCAAGAGGAGGATGAACCGTGGGGATGAGGATGCAGAGGGTGATGCTAACTAACGACTTAGACATTGTAGTAGAGGTTTCAGTGGCTTATCATCTCCATCCAAAATCAGCGCTCTATTTCTGCCTTCTCTTAGATTGCGCTGCCGTGATAAAGTGGAGTGGCTGCCTACGGCAATATATCAGAGAAGTATGCAAGGCAGTCTGTGTGCTCACTGAACAGGGTGACTTTACAAAGACGAAAAATCTTTACAAATCTTTACTTTACAAGATGGAAAAATCAGGACGTGGGAAACGTTATGTGATCACGTTGAGCGTGGAGTAGTTTTTACGATTTATGAACACGTTTCAAAGATTTTATTTAATTTTGTTTGTGTCAAAGAACTTTTAGAAGTTTTAGTTCGTTTAACACGCCATCACGTGACCACGTGATTAGTCCGAACTGAGTTTCTTTATTCATGTTGTGGGATTTATGTTTTACAAGTTTTACTCAATAGAAGCACTGTGCCCAGGCCTCATAAAGGCTCTGAGTTTTTCTATTTGATATTATGTGTGTATGTGCTGTGCAAAAATGTCTTATCTATAGAAACAGGACGTGGAGGCTGCTGAGCCCCATCTACTGATTGAGAGGGGGAGAAAACAACTGCACCTGGTTCTGTGAAGGACACCCTGAGTGGGAGGAAGACCCAAGCACAAGAATATAAATATTGTGTGAAATGTAGTGTGAGTATACAGGACTGCCCTGCATGCCTTGATGCTGTTGTTCTGTATCCTGAGCTCAGTCTCAATTATTCTGACTTTATTAAACTAATTAAGATTTTTAGGTTTAAAAGTAAGTCTCATCATTGACAGACCTGAACCTGAGAGGGAAACAACAAAGATTTTCCTAACAGAAGGAAGGAACTGATGTAGGACGAAGACATGAAAAAGAAGGCGAAATGGACGTGTTGTTTTGGTGTGGTGAGAGACGGCGGAAATGCTGCGCTCCGACCAGGTTTGCCAGTGGGGCGCCTTTTTCTCGGGCAGACAATGTAGAAGAGTTGCAGAAGACAGGAAAAGAGTGGAGTGGAAAAGCTTGTGTGCGTCTTTGGCCTGCTGCCGGTGCCTTCTTTAAATAGCTCGCATGTGCGCGCCACTTTCGCTTACGGCCATACCACCCTGAGCACGCCTGATCTCGGAAGCTAAGCAGGGGCGGGCCTGGTTAGTACTTGGATGGGAGACCGCCTGGGAATACCAGGTGCTGTAAGCTTTTGCTTTTCCTTCACCAGTCAGCGAGCGCTCTTCTCCGGGGGCCGACTGTTTTTGCTCGCTCCTTTACCCTTTTACATTTGCTGCTGCTTTGATTTGCCCTTCTCTGTGCCGCCTTTCTGCTTCGTCGCTGTGACGGAGGACAGCTCACCGCCGCCATTCTTGCTTTCTCCTCCAGGGAGCGATAGACAGACCTTCTCTCTCTCTACAGCGACCTCGTTCCTTTGCAACTCGGGCCCTTCTCTTTGACTTGAGAGGTTGCCAGTCTTGTTTGTCAGTCCAACCGCTGAATGCAAACTGCACAGGGGAAAAAAAATAAATAAATAAATAAAAAAATAAATAATTTAAAAAAAGTCAAGAATCAACCAAGAGCTAATTATTTATTAGTTTAAAGAAATCTTAGGCACGGCCGCTTTAAGTCCTTCGACATTAGGCCCCATTTGTTTCTCTCTGGTGCCTGACTACAAAATTCGTGATTTGCCTTTTCCTGCGCCATGAGGAATCTCAAATAAGATCCACCACATCCACTCTCCTGTAAATTTCAGCTCTGACCCTAATCAAACGACCTGAACATGCTGATCCATGTCTTCAGGATCAATGATTCGTTGAACTCAATTGGTCTATGTTTGCATGGTTTAATATTTGATTCCGTTTTTATTTAATTCTACTTGTAGTTTTTTTAGTTTTTACGATTTCTAAACATGTGTCAATAATTTTATTTAATTTTGTTTGTGTCAAAAGAACTTTTTAGAAGTTTTAGTTTGTTTTGCCACGTGATCGCCCGAACGACGCTTTCTTTGTTCATGTCATTGGGTGTTTTTATCGCCTTTTAGCTGAAAATGACGTGGTCGTTGTACATTATTACTGCCACTCTGTGTCAGACTTGACAAACCTTTTCTCTCCATTTACAGGAGTGGATGTGGTGGACCACTGGGAACAGGGTATCAGTATCGCACAGCGCACCACATTGAACACTCAATTTCAGCTAAAGTCGATATAAACTCCCGCTACATGAACAAAGAGAGACAGTATGGAGTGATCACGTTGAGTGTGGAGTAGTTTTTACGATTTATGAACACGTTTCAAAGATTTCATTTAATTTTGCTCGTGTCAAAGAACTTTTAGAAGTTTTAATTTGTTTGACACATCATCACGCGACCATGTGATTAGTCCGAACGGAGTTTCTTTATTCATGTCAATGGGTGTTTTCATCGCTTTAGCTGAAATGGACTGTTTAACGTGGTCGTTAGATATTACTGACACTCTGTGTCAGACCGACAAACCTTTTCTCTCCATTTACAGGAGTGTGGATGTGGTAGACCTTATTTGATCTCATTCGCTAGTAGTTCGGAGACCAGGGTATCAGTATCGCACAGTGACCACGTTGAACACTCCATTTAAGCCAAAGTTGATAAAACTCCTGTTTAAATGAACAAAGACACAGAAGACCAGTATCAGAAATACACTGATTTTGTAGTGCATTGAAATTAAATGCATTGAGACTTTGCATTGCTTTGAACAATTGGGTTATTCAACATACCTTCTTAATTTAATGTTGTCATCCACTTTTACCACGGTAAAAACTCAAACAGTGGCATGTGGATGAAACATACAAAGAGACACAGAAGACCAGTATCAGAAACACACAGTTCCCTATCAAAAGCTACTCTTCGATGCTGCGCTGAATGCGCTAATGAGAACTTTTGTTCGACCGGTTGTTGAAGCATGTGTGTCAAACACGCTAAAGTTTGGCTTATATAACCTCGGTCAGGTGACGTCACCCGATCAGGAACACCTGGAGGTTATAAATAGATATGACGCGGAAACATCCTCAGGTCTTTTTGTGTCTTCAGGGACCGCATTGTGTGTGAGTGTGTGTGAGGAAAAAAAAAAAAAAAAACGATAGTGAAACTAAAATGACGATCAAGAAAGGAAATGCTTGCTCTCGTACAGAGGCAGCTCCTCGCGACAAAAATCGTATGAGGAGCTACTGAGGTGGTAACTCACGCAGTCGAAAGATTAAAATCTAGACTGGCCCCAGGAGCGAGAGACCTCGAAACTAGACGACAGATTTCTGTCGGGTGGCCGGGGGAGGGCCTCAGCGACGGTCTCCTCCTTCTTAGCGATCTCCACGAGGAGTTGGTGCGCCGTGGAGTAAGCCTTATTCGTCCCCTGTCTTCAGTGCCATCGACGCCGATTTATTCGACTATCGTGGATGTGATGATGCCCCAGGTCGAAGAGACGCTTGCATGGCTATCTCTCCCTGGGACTTCATCGCTCCTGAAAAAGCCGACCCTCCCACCAAGCCGCGTCGTATGACATCTTCGCTGGTAGGGAAGCTTTTCAGGCAGCGGTCAGGCTGGTGCTTCCCTGCACACCATGGCGGTTCTGCAGGCGATCAGGCTGACCTGCTGAAGGACTTGAGCACAGGCGGTCCATAGACGAAGAGGCGTTTTTAGAGCTGCGCCGAGCTACAGATCTGTCTCTTCTTCGCGACCAAGCAGACGGCCTGTGCCATCGCCGCTCTATGGCTGCTATGGTGTCCACGGAGAGACATCTGTGGCTCAACCTCACGGGCATCAAGGACAAAGACCGCGCCATCCTCCTTGATGCCCCTGTCGCCTTCCCGCCTGTTTGGCGACGCAGTTAATACCGCCGCCACTAGGTTTCGGGAGGCGAAACGCTATGAGGAAGCTGCTTGTGAGGTTTCTTCCCCGCCGTGCTCAAGAGTCGGGGACTGCCGGCCACCCGGCCCTGACCAGGTCCAGTTCCTTTGAGGCGTGAGGCACAGAAGGACAGTGTGGCGAGCCAAGGCACCCTCGTAGAGACTGGGAGCATAATCTCGCGCAAAAAGCCTGATACTGGTCTCTGCCGCCACTGGTGTTTTCGGGAGCAACGGTTTCCAACGAAAACGCTGGATGTTTGGTCGCCTCCTGCCACGCTTTCAGGACGCCGAACATCTAACAACCCCAACAAAACGAAGTGTCAAAATTAGTGCCCTTTTCAGAGAAGCTGGCAGTGTGGAAGCTACTGCCAAATATCTCCCCATGGGTCCAAAAGACCATAGAAAGAGGCTACAGGATTCAGTTTGCATATTGTCCTCCGCGTTTCAACGGCGTGATTTTCACTTCCGTGAAACCGAACGAACGCGCATTTGTTGATACAGGAGTTGCAAACTCTGCTGGACAAAGGGCCATAGAACGTGTTCCCCCTACCAAACAGACAGTCAGGCTATTACAGCCGGTATTTTCTGGCTCCCAAGAAAGATGGGGGCTGCGTCCCGATTTTAGATCTTCGAGGATTGAACCATCACCTCAGAACATACAAGTTTAAGATGTTAACAATAAAAATGATTGTTTCTCAAATCCAACCAGGCGATTGGTTTGTGACAATCGATCTAAAGGACGCATATTTTCACATAGAAATATTGCCACAACACAGGAAGTTCCTGAGGTTCGCCGGGACGGCATCGGGTTCTTCCTTTCGCCTAGCATTGTCACCCCGCACATACACAAATGCATGGATGCAGCTCTGGCTCCTTTATGACTCCAGGGCATTCGCATTCTAAATTACATAGACGACTCGCTGATTCTGGCTCAGTCTCAAGAGCTTGCGCCGACATCGGGATGTCGCCCCAGCTCATCTCGGATCGCTGGGGTTGAGACTCAACGCTAAGAAAAGCGTTTCTCTCCTGTTCAGAGGACAACATATTTGGGAGTCGTAATGGGATCACTCCACGATGCAGCAAGCACAGCTGTCTCCTGCACGCCCTCGAATCCATTCTGAACACCCTAAATAGCATCAAGCTAGGCCAGAAAGTCACTCTTCATCACTTTCAGAGAGTTCTAGGTCTCATGGCAGCTGCTTCCACAGTGATACGTTTCAGTTGTGGCTCAGAGCCAGGATTTCATCCAAGGGCCAATCCCCAGAGGCAAATAAGGGTTACGCGTCGAGGGCCTCAGCACCCTATCTATGGTTCAGACCCGGTTTCTGACTTTGGGTTCCACTCTAGGTCCGTGTTGTCGCCGCAAGATGCTAACGACAGACGATCCCTCACGGGTTGGGGAGCGGTCTTAGATGGCCGTCCCAGCCCAAGGGATCTGCAGAGGTCATCTTCTCGAATGGCACATCAATTGCCTCTCGAAATGAAGGCTGTATTTCTGGCACTGAAATACTTCCTCCAGCAGTTGAGAGGCTACCATGTCCTAGTGCGGGTGGACAACACGGCAGTAGTCTCTTACATAAATCGCCAGGGCGGACTGCAGTCACGCCGCTTGAACGAGCTAGCGCAGCAGGTTCCTGCTTTGGGCACAGGACAAGTTCCTGTACCTCAGGGCGATTTATATTCCCTTGGCACATGAACATGGAGCAGACTTGCTGTCCAGACAAGCTGTGACACATGGGGAATGGAAACTTCACCCCAAGTAGTCAGTCAAATCTGGGAAAGATTTTACTAAGCGGAGGTGGACATCTTTGCTTCACAGGAGACAGCACAATGTCCTCTACTTCTCTCTCTGACTCATCCAGCTCCCTGGTCTGGACGCGATGGCCCATGTGTGGCCCAGAATGCGTCTTTATGCATTTCCTCCAATTGCTCTGCTCCTAGCCAAGGTCCGCCAACAGGGGTCTCGCCTCTCACTCATAGCTCACGTTGGCCAACCAGAATATGGTTCTCAGATCTAATATATCTCCTCGATGGCTCGCCGTGGGGCGATTCCTGTGAGGAGGGACCTTCTCTCTCTCAGGCACAGGGGACAATATTTCATCCCCGTCCCAAGCTCTGGAATCTTCACGCCTGGCCCTGAGAGGGACCAACTAAGTGATGCTGGCCTTTCAGCCAATGTAATAGAGACTATTCTTAGTGCTAGGGCTCCCTCCACTAGAAGAACATATGCCACTTAAATGGCACATCTTCGAAAGTTGGTGTACAAATACACCATGCAGACCCAGTTCACTGCCAGATTGTTTCAGTGCTAGAGTTTCTGCAAGAGAAAATGTCCTCAGGCACACGTCCTAATACTCTCAGAACTTACGTGGCTGCCATTTTCGCTTGCCATGCTCTGATTGAAGGGGCTTCCGTAGGGAAACACCCTCTGCAGTTGTTTGCTTCATTCGAGGAGCTAAGAGGTTGAGGCCGCCTTACCAGGGGCGACAGTTCTCTCATGGGATCTAGCTGATAGTGCTTGGAGGGCTTGGTGGACACCCCTTCCGAACCACTAGAGTCAGCGCCTGTCAGGTTTCTGACCCTAAAGATGGTTTTTCTAACAGCTATTACTTCTCTGAAGAGAATTGAGGATTTGCAGGCTCTGTCAGTCTCGCCATCCTGCCTAGATTTTGCCCCTGGGCTGGTAAAGCTATTTTGCATCCTCACCCCAGTTATCTTCCGAAAGTTCCATTCTCGACTGTAAATCCGGTCGCCCTGAAGCCTTCTGCCCTCGCCATTCCTGACACCGGAGCAGGAGAAACTTCACTTACTGTGTCCAGTACGTGCTCTCCAGATTTACGTCCACCGCACTAGCCAGTGGCATAAGTCAGAGCAGCTTTCAGTATGCTATGGTGGCCGCAACCGGGCGGCTGCCACTAGACAGACTATGTCACACTGGGTGAGAGATGCTACTGCCCTAGCCTATGAGGTGCGTGGTCAACACATTTGTTAGATTTTATAGTTTGGATGTCCCTACTATGTCCCATGCTACCCGGGCTCGCATGTCCTGAGTCTACATCCCAGAGTAATGTCTGAGACCTCTTCAGTGTTGGCGTGCACACTACCACAACGCTGGGGGTCCAGACACTCCTAGTGCGGCCGGCTTTGGTATTCTCGTTTCCCATTAGCGCATTCAGCGCAGCATGGAGAGTAGCTTTTGATAGGGAACGTCTCGGGTTACTTGACTGTAACCCTGTTCCCTGAAAAAGCGGAACGAGATGCTGCGCCTCAATGCCGCACTGTGGGCGTGACTGGACGTCCCTTTCAGACAAAAATTTGACCTGGAGGACGTTTCCGTGTCACATCTATTTATAACCTCCAGGTGTTCGTGGATCGGGTGACGCCACCTGACCGAGGATTATATAAGCCAAACTTTAGCGTGTTTTGACACACATGCTTCAACAACCGTCCGAACAAAAAGACGTTCTCATTAGCGCATTCAGCGCAGCATCTCGTTCCGCTTTTTCAGGAATAGGTTACAGTCAAGTAACCCGAGACGATTTTGTAGTGCATTGAAATTAAAATGCATTGAAACTTTGTATTGCAATGAACAATTGGGTTATTCAACATACCTTGTTAATGTAATGTTGTCACTGTAACATTTACCACGGTAAAGACATAAACGGTGGCATGTAGATAGAGATTGAAGCAGAAAAAAAAGACCAGTATCAGAAATACACAGATTTTTGTGGTGCATTGAAATTAAATGCATTGAGACTTTTGCATTGCATTGAACATTTGTGTTATTCAACATACCTTGCTTAATTTAATGTTGTCATCCACATTTACCACGGTAAAGACATAAATGGTGGCATGTAGATGGAGAGATTCAAGCAGAAAAAAAAAAAACAGTATCAGAAATACACAGATTTTGTGGTGCATTGAAATTAAATGCATTGAGACTTTGCATTGCATTGAACAATTGGGTTATTCAACATACCTTGTTAATTCAACGTTAGCATCCATTTTTACCACGGTAAAAAGTCAAACAGTGGCATGAGGATGAAATATATAAAAGAGTCACAGAAGACTAGTATCAGAAATACAATGAATTTGTAGTGCATCAAAACATTAAATGCATTGAGACTTTGCATTGCATTGAACTTTAGGTTATTCAACATACCTGGTTAATTTAATGTTGTCATCCACTTTTACCACAGTAAAAACTCAAACAGTGGCATGTAGACGAAATGTAGAAAAAAATACGGAAGACTTAGAAATACACAGATTTTATGCTTTTCAATGAAAAAAATAGATTTTATTTTGTAATAAACATTTGGAGTTACTGAACCTGCTGCTAGTGTTAGTTGGATGTTGTTATACAACCCACATTTACACATGCAAGTTAAGGCTCAAACAGTGAAGTATGTAGATAAAGTATAAAGTATAAAAAAGAGACACAGAAGACCAGTATCAGAAATGCACTGATTTTATGGTATATAACTTGAAAAAAAGAAGATTTTATATCGTAATACATTTTTTTTTTACTGCACTTACCTTGTTAATGTTAATGTCCATTACCATGGCAGCGTGGCTAAAACAGAGTAAAGATTACAACACAACTGTGTTCCAAAACATGATGTCATAATAACAATAATAGAATGTCTAGGTGCAACTGAACATGGTGTATACAAATTAGAAAAAATTATTGGTTTATACTATAGTGAATGTTTGGGGGAGTTTTTTTTACTGAAATTACCTTGTTCAGTTAATGTTAGTAACTTACTCACATTTACCACGGTAATGGAAAGACATAAACAGAGGCATCTAAATGAAATATGAGAAAGAGACACAGAAGGCCAGTATCAGAGGTACACTGATTTTATGGTGCATTGAAATTAAATGCATTGAGATTTTGCATTGCATTGAACAATTGGGTTATTCAACATACCTTGTTATTTTAATGTTGTCATCCACTTTTACACAGTAAAGACATAGGGCGGTGGCATGTAGATGGAGAGATTCAAGCAGAGAAAAAAAACCAGTATCTTAAATATACACAGATTTTGTGGTGCATTGAAATTAAATGCATTGAGACTTTGCATTGCATTAAACAATTGAGTTATTCAACATACCTTCTCAACTTAATGTTAAGTCATCTACTTTACCACGGTAAAAACTCAAACAGTGGCATATGGATGAAAAACATACAAAGAGACACAGAAGACCAGTATCAGAAATACACAGATTTTGTGGTGCATTGAAATTAAATGCATTGAGATTTTTGCATTGCATTGAACAACTGGAGTTATTTAACATACCTTGTAAATTTAAAGTTGTCATCCACTTTTACCACGCTAAAAACTCAAACAGTGGCATGTGGATGGAAACATAGAAAAAGACACAAAAGACCAGTATCAGAAATACACTGATTTTGTGGTGCATTGAAATTAAATGCATTGAGATTTTGCATTGCTTTGAACAATTGGGTTATTCAACATACCTTGTTAATTCAACGTTGTCATCCACTTTTACCATGGTAAAGACATAAACGGTGGCACGTAGATGGAGAGAGAGATGGAAGCAGAGAAAAAAAGACCAGTATCAGAAATATACAGATTTTGTGGTGCACTGAAATTAAATGCATTGAGACTTTGCATTGCATTGAAAAATTAAACTATTCAACATACCTTGTTAATTCAACGTTGGCATCCACTTTCACCACGGTAAAACTCAAACAGTGGCATGAGGATGAAATATACAAAGAGATGACACAGAAGACCAGTATCAGAAATACAATGATTTTGTAGTGCATCAAAAAATTAAATGCATTGATACTTTGCATTGCATTGAACATTAGGGTTATCTAACATACCTGGTTAATTTAATGTTGTCATCCACTTTTACCACGGTAAAAACTCAAACAGTGGCATGTAGATGAAATGTAGAAAAAAAAATACAGAAGTCTTAGAAATACACAGATTTTATGCTTTTTTGAATGAAAAAATTATTTTATTTTGTAATAAACATTTGGGTTATTGAACCTGACTTGTTAGTTGGATGTTGTTATGCAACCCACATTTACCGCGGTAAGGATATAAACAGAGGCAATGTAAATGAAATATAGAAAGAGACACAGAAGGCCAGTATCAGAAAAACACAGATTTTTAATTTAAGGTTGTCATCCACATTTATCATGGTAAAGACGTAAACGGTGGCATGTGTATGAAATATATAAAGAGTCACAGAAGACCAGTATCAGAAAAACACAGATTTTTTGGTGCATTGAAATTAAATGCATTAAGACTTTGCATTGCATTGAACAATTGGGTTATTCCAACATACCTTCTTAATTCAACGTTACTTAGCATCCACTTTTACCACTGTAAAACTCAAACAGTGGTATGAGGATGAAATATATAAAGAGTCACAGAAGACCAGTATCAGAAATACATTGATTTTGTAGTGCATCAAAATTAAAATGCATTGAGACTTTGCATTGCATTGAACATTAGGGTTATTCAACATACTGTTACGTGTTCGTTGTTAAATGGGGATGTAGTAACATTTAAGTGAGATGCAACTGCTGCGTAAGAACTGCAATAAGAATGTCCGTGAGGGCAAACATAGATCAATCAATCTGCTTTTATTTTAACAGTTTCTTTTTAAACAGAAGAGATAGATTCATAAACTTAAAAGAGAAGAGAAAAGAATGAGTGACGCCAAATCAAAGAAAAATAAAAAAGCAAAACGTTCCTAATAACTAAGGCCCTGAACCCAACTAATCTAACTAGCAAAAAGAAAATGTAGAAACAAAACCAAGGTCTTCAGCGTATCCACCGCCCAAATTAACTACACTACCTAATAAAACACAAGCCATCACGGAGGCTGTCACTCCTAACCTAAGCATAACATATGAAGTAAACTAAAGTTAAATTAACTTTACCTACCCCTTCTCCAGCATTCACTCAAACAGGTCACGGAATGGCCATAGCCATGCCGAGGCTTACATATGTTTACTTTGTATATTTATTATGTATACATATATATATATATATATATATATATATATATATATATATATATAGTGCGACGTAACTAGTTATCTTGTGACAAGTTAAATTCCTGGATATGTTGCCATGTTGCCTGTTTGTGACTGCAAAATTGTATCAACATCATGGATCAGTATTCTTGTGCTGATCAGTTGGTATTTTTTTTTGATTCTTTATTTTAATGGATCAAGTGCCGGGAAGTTATCAGTCAGTTGACCTCTACCAACCTCATTTGCACTTTTGTCCCATTGAGACTGCAGCAAGTTCTCTCAGCACATTCTGTCTTTGCTGATTTCGCTAAACATTTCAACAGACAAGACGTCATTGGAATCCATCTCCAAATATGAGGAAGTAGATTGTGACATCTTCATCCCGCCCACGTCCATCCTCATTTTGAGCGTGCATCATGTGTATGAGCTCAAAACACACTCACAGATATCGCTGACAGGTCTACAAACATGCGCTCACTGTGCATCATTACCAGTGAAAATCCTTGAGCAAAAGGCTGAGAGTGATTTGGTGGTTAACAAACCCAGGACCCATGTCCTGTCCAGAGTGGTTTGATGGAAGCTGCTGTTTGATGGCCTGCTCATGCAAGAGAAGAGGATGAACCGTGGGGATGAGGATGCAGAGAAGTGATGCTAATCTAACGACTCTAGACATTGTAGTAGAGGTTTCAGTGGCTTATCATCTCCATCCAAAATCAGAGCTCCATTTCTGCCTTCTCTTAGATTGCGCTGTGCATTATAAAGTGGGAGTAGCTGCCTACCGCCAATATATCAGAGAAATACGCAAGGCAGTCTGTGTGCTCACTGAACAGGGTGACTTTACAAAGACGAAAAATCTTTACAAATCTTTTTACTTTACAAGATGGAAAAATCAGGACGTGGAGAAAGCGTTATGTGATCACGTTGAGCGTGGAAGTAGTTTTTACGATTTATGAACACGTTTCAAAGATTTTATTTAATTTTGTTCGTGTCAAAGAACTTTTAGAAGTTTTAGTTCGTTTGACACGCCATGGCGTGATCACGTGATTAGTCGAGCGGAGTTTCTTTATTCATGTCAATGGGTGTTGTAGCGGCCGAGATGTGGCCGCACAAGATCATTAAGGTAGCCAAAGCTCACTCAGTTTCTTTATACATTTCATATAGATTTAAGGTTATCATTTCCATTCTTTGTTTGGTTTATTTTCTTAATCACGTTTATAGTAACAATACACACATGAACTAACGATTGTGAATGAGTGATGAGGTGGGTATGCAGTGCAAAATAAAGTAATAATTCTTTAACAGATGCGTATCTGTTAAACAATTATTACTTTATTTTGGTTTGCATACCTTTTTCTTATCACTTTTATTCACAATCGCGATTCACATTAAGTGCACACAGATGGATTGCATTGTATTTTGTTATTAATATTTGTTTTCTATTCTGAGTTTAAGTTACCTGCCTGGCTAGCCATGGACGCGGAGAGTTGCGATACTTGGGGGAAATTGGAGTCCTGGCAGGAACAAGGATTTGTTTATTGGTTCCGCCTGGATGTACCATTGGCTAAGGTGGAATGGGGTGAAACAGAGAATTGAGGATTTTAATTAATTGTTTGGGGGTTTTGGATTGTAGTTATCTATTTAGTGTTGTTTCTTTAATATTAATATTGAATTGTATTGTTTGATGTTGTCATTTATTTTTGTGTTTAATGTAATTTAACTTTTTTGTGTCTCGCTTTTGTGTTGTAATGGTACAACAGGGTATCAGTATTGCACACCGCACCACGTTGAATAATCCATTTCAAATAAAGTCGATTTAAAACTCCTGTTTACATGAACAATGAAACGCAGTTTGGGTGATCCACGTTGAGCTGGGAGTAGTTTTTTACGATTTATGAACACGTAATCAAAGATTTTATTTAATTTTGTTTGTGTCAAAGAACTTTTAGGATTTTAATTTGTTTGCCACGTTGATCGCTCCGAGCAGCGTTTCTTTGTTCATGTCAATTCATGTATTATCTACAGAAACAAGACATGGAGACTGCTGAGCCCATCTACTGGTCGAGAAGAAAGAACTGCGCCTGGTTCTGTGAAGGACACCCTGAGTGGGAGGAAGACGCTAAGCACAAGAATATAAATATTCTGTGAAATGTAGTGTGAGCATACAGGACTGCCCTGCATGCCTTTAATGCTGTTGTTCTGTATCCTGAGCTCAGTCTCAATTATTCTGACTTTATTAAACTAATTAAGATAGTAAATTTAGCGTAAGTCTCATCATTGACAGACCTGAACCTGGGGAGGGAAACAACAAAAGATTGTCCCCAACAATTTGGAGGGGCACCTGGATCTGTCTGAGGCGAGGTTTCTGCTGGGAATCCTCTGCTTCAACCATCAGTACTGAACAACGAAACAGGTAAGCAGTCACCTTTTTCACAAAAGAACTGCAGGATTGATTACTCTAAATTATCTGGTTGGAGTGGTGGGAGGCACCAGTGGTTTTCTGTATATTGAAATCAGAATAATTCAGCAGAGTCCAAAGGATTTAAAGAAGTAAATGCAGATCAAAAATAATGAAAAATGGTAATGTCCTTTTTAGAAATGTTGAACTTTGTATAAGTAATTTCTGTGGAGGTTGAACTGCAAAAGGTAACTTTCTGGCAAGGTTGAAATTCACTAAAGAGTGATTTCATTAGGAAACCAGTGTGCAGTACTCTACAGTTTGTGAAACCCGGCGTGGTACTCTACAGTTTGTGAAACCCGGCGTGGTAAATTGCAGTTTGTGAAACCGAGCGTGGTACAAAAAAAAAAGTGTATAAGAAATATTGTGAGTGTAATGTTATATCCGATCTATGTGTACCTGAGTGCGTGTAAGATGAGATAAGCTGATCTCAAGTATTTTGAGACCAAATTGTCGCGCACCTTCACTAAGTGTGACCTGGTAAGAAGACAGGTGAGTTTGGCCTCAAAGTGCGGAGAAAGCTGAATGCATGAGCCCAAGAGATTGGGACACTAAATGAGTGAAAGAAGCAGTACACACACAGTGGTTTTCTGTATTGAGACATTGATCCTGGGAAAGTAGGTGGTAGATTAAATAATAAAAGCCAATTATTACCATAGGGAAGCATAAAAAAGTTAGACATACAAACACCTAGCTAACCTGATGGTGCAGACTGTTTGGTCATAATCCAAATTTTGAGAGATATGTGATGGACTAGGCAAAATATAAAAACTGATAAAATGACTACCTATAAGGAAGTAGGATAAATTGTGTAGACAAATGTTGGCACAGGCTGAAATTAAAGAAAAACCAAGGTGACAAAGAGGACTTAGAAAAGGCATGTAGCTTAAATTAGAGTGTATTAAATGTGTGGAAGGGATAGATTCACTGAGACCAAAGAGGAACTAACAAGGGCCATAATGAGAGAGAGAAAAGAAAGAGGTGAGACAAAGAGTATAAAAATGGCGGTACAGAACAGACTAGCTGCAACATTTTTTACTGAAGGGAGATTAGAAAAGAGAGTGAGTGAAAAGGTCATATCAGACTAGACTATGGAGCAGAATAAACAGAGTGTCATGATCTGCGGGTAAAAGTTGCAGCTCTTAATGAGAAAATAATCAGAAGAAGAAAACCTACAGCACCTCCTTATGTAGAAAAGTCCTCTGCTTCCTTTAATGTTGAATGTGATGCATGTTTGACAGCAGAGAAGTGTCCACGATAACCAAAAACAGGCAAATAAAATGCCGGGAAGGTTTGGCCTACTTGGGAGGAACAGTTGAGGTAGAACCAAGCGTGAGGAAGCTAGGCGAAGAAGAAGAAAAAGAGATAAGAGAGCTAATAAATGAAGAACTGACAAAACAACTTATGAGTTCAATCATTAACAGTAGTTTAGACAGAAGAAATACTTGAGAGAACTCAGGAAGTAGAGGTGAATGGGCGACACGTAGGGCAGCTGGATCGAGAAAGGAGAAGACCCCAGTGGGTGTGCATAAGGAGGAGAGCATGTGGAGAAGCAGAAAAGGTAGTCTCTGTATGGAAAAGGAAATGGCTAAGCATGGGGAGGAAAATGTCAGAATGCTGAGGACAGAACTTCGAGAGCAGAAGGGAAAGGGAAATCAGAGAAAGAAATCTTCAGAGGAGATTCAATAGAAGAAAGAATAAGCCTAGCTGTAAAGGTCAGAAGAGGTGAAGAAAAGATAATAGTATAACAACTACTGGATATAGGCTGGGACATAGGCGGGGTTCTAAGCAAGCGGCACAGGTTCTTCACCCAGGGCTGGTACAGCTACCAGCCCTCATTAAAGGAGAGGAAGGTGCCCCAGGAACCACCATATTACAAGCCTTAAATTTAAAGAAAGGCATGAGGGTTAGAGGCAACATACCCAACCCAGTATCCATTGCACAGTGAGATGAGGACACCAGAATCTAGAGTATAGACCTGGTGGGGGAATGCAGACATAGATGCAGTACTGCAGAAATTGCCAGATCCTTCTAAGGAGGAGATAGAGATTGTTAAATAAACTCACCACATTAATCATAGTATTAGACTAGCAATAGGGACTTTAGGGCCCTAATGTGGACATCTGCTTACTAGAACCTAGATGACTTCTCTAGAGGATGAAACTTGAATAGAAGACATGGCCAATGAGAAACCACTGTCCAGAAGTAATTACCCAAATAAGCAGGGGCTCTTACAAACTCCTCTATCCAACACCAAAAAATGACTTCATCAATCTATCAAAATTTAAGATGGGAGCACAGAAGAATCTGCATCAACATATCTCGTATGGGACAGAAGCTGAATGGGAAGAAAGGGTAGGAGCAGCACTCCAGATTGCAGAGACATCTGTAAAGGAGTTTTACATGGTGCAGGCATTAGTGAAGGGAGTTCCAGAAAAGCAAAACAACAAGTAGAAAAACAGTCCCAGAAATGTGTGGGGTAGTGGAGAGACATGGGCTAGAGTATTTCATTTACTATGCAGGCCAAGCCATGGAAATACAAGAAAGGGAGGATTCATAGGTAGAAAAACTGAAAACACAACTACTAAAATTGCAAATAGAGGCAGAAAAGAAAAGAATAAAAAGAAGCCTAGAGAGGAGCTCATGCAAATGCCTGTAATGAATCAGGGGATGCAAGGGACAGGAAGCGGCTATATGCAGCAAACTATCAGCCTCAGGGCCCACATGATTATCCATCTGGACCTACTCATTTGTCAAATCATACTCTAGATCTAATACTGTCATGGAACTAGATGTTAAATGGTTGAAGTATGCAGCAAGTAGTGACTTATTTCAGATCACCTATCTAGTCTTATTGTGAACTCTGTATGAATTAAACCATAAACTCTGCACCTTATTACAAGTATGGTAGAATATCACTTCCACACAAAGAAAGCTTTTCTAAATAACATTCTGACTTATCTCAATTCATGATTCATCCAATAATGGTGCAAAACATTGATGATGTAATAGAAATTCATACACCTCTTTTTCTAGCACTTTAGATACAGTTGCTCCTTTGCACTTAAAAAGATAAAAGAAAACAATCTGACTCCATGGTATAATGACAACACAACTGCGCCTAAAGAGAGCAGCCCGGAAAAATGGGCGCAGGTGGAGAAAAACCAAATTGAGAGAGTATTTCTGCGTGCCTGGGAGAGTATAACTTTGTCATACAGAAAAAGCATTAAAAATAGCAAGATCTGATTATTTTTCATCCCTTTAGAAGAAAACAAACACAACCCCAAATTATTTATTCAGTACAGTGACTAAATTAACAAAAAATAAAGTATCAACAGGTGCTAATATGCTCCAAGAGAGCTAGCTGCATTGAGTTCATGAATTTCTTTACTGCTAAGATTGATACCATCAGAGATAAAATTATGACTTCATGCGGCCACAACTACAGTTTCACATCAGATAATGAGCTTTAGAACTGAGGAAAAATTACACTCTTTCTCTATTATAGGAGAAAACTTGTGACAAAAGCTTGTTAAATCATCTAAACCAGCAACATGTAATAAGTTAGACCCTATTCCATCTAAACTATTAAGATCTGCTTCCAGAAGTCATGAATCCTATTTTACAGACATTTATTAATTCATCATTGTCGAAGTAGGATATGTTCCCAAAACCTTTAAACTGGCTGTAATTAAACCTATCATTAAGAAACTTACATCTCTGATCCCAAAAAGACTTGTAAATTACAGAACTAATCTCTAATCTCCCTTTCTGTCAAGATACTAGAAAAGTGATATCCTCAGACTGTATTCCTTTTTAAGAAAAATGGTGTCTGTGAGATTTCCCAATCAGGTTTTAGACCGTACCATATTACTGAGACTGCTCTCATTAGAGTTACTAATGACCTATACTTCTATCATCTGATGCGTGGTTTTATCTGCGTTATTAGTGCTAGATCTTCAGCGCAAGCATTCATTACTATCGATCGCGACATTCTCTTGAATAGACTGAAAACTATGTTGGCATTAGAGGGCGCCTTAGCATGGTTTTAAATCATATCTGTCTGACCGCTATCTGTTTGTGAGCATTAAAATGAGGAGGTATCATATCGATCAAAAGTGAAATGCGGGTTCCCTCAGAGCTCAGGTCAACTGAGACACGTTGCCACTGCAACGCTTTACGTAACACCTCTGGAGACGGTATCGGGGTCATGGTGTTGGCTTTCACTGCTAGCACTGATGATACTCAGCTCTTACTCATTTCTGGCGCGCTGACCTGGTGTGATACACAAATTGAGGAATCTAACAGAATGCATAGTCGATATAAAAGCTGGTTGATGGTAGCTTCTTAATGTTAAATTCTGCCAAAGCAGAGGATTACTAATAATTGGACCTAAACCCCACATATAATAATCTAGAACACAGCCTATCACTTGATGGCTTTTATATGATGATCTTCATCATCAGTTAGGAGCCTAGGTGATAACTGTTTGACACCAATCTTTCGCTTTGAAAATCCATGTTTCTAGCATCTATAAGAAACTGCGTTTTCATCTTAAAAACTATGTCTAAATGCGACCTATGCTTTCCAACACTCCCTTTAATGCAGAAATATTAATTCATATGGTTATGACTATCAGGGATTGGAGTATTGCAATGCTTTTATTGGGTGTGTGATTTAATTTCTCTACTGCGGCAATAAACAAACTTCAGCTAGTCCAAACGCTGGCAGCCAGAGTCTTAC
Organism: Puntigrus tetrazona; assembly: GCF_018831695.1. Classification (NCBI taxonomy): domain Eukaryota; kingdom Metazoa; phylum Chordata; class Actinopteri; order Cypriniformes; family Cyprinidae; genus Puntigrus; species Puntigrus tetrazona. The sequence continues at coordinate 1,232 of NW_025048298.1, read as the reverse complement.
TAGAACTAGGAAGTATGATCACGTAGCGGATTCTGTAACACTGCACTGGCTCCTATCAAACATCGAATAATTTTAAAATCCAATAATTACCTATAAAGCCCTGAATGGTTTAGCTCCTCAATGCTTGGCGAGCTCTTATCACATTATGGTCACCGTCCATTTCACGTTCTCAAAACTCTGGCCATTTGATAATACCTGAAATATCAAAATCGGCTTTCTGCCAGTGACGAATCATTTCCTATCAGCACCTAGCTCCTGGAACAATCTCCCTAACTCTGTTAAGGAAACAGGCTACCTCTATAGCAATCAGATTAAAGACATCTTTTTACTTACTTCCACATAACACCAACACACCTTTTATTATTCAAATCCGTTAAAGAGTTTTTGAGCGCATTACTTAGATTTGCTGGGGCAGGAACACACTCTCCCTAAATACGATATTACTTGTGACATACGTAAAAGAGAATAGCATCGCTAATATTAGTCCTGTTTTCTTTTCAATCTGTTTTCACAGTTTGTATCCAGACTAGATGGTGGATCAGCACCAGAATTATGGTATTCCTCCAGAGACCAGAAACCTACGATCATGTTGACAGATCTGATCCTGATGCACACACACACACGCACACACTAAGTCATTTTACACTATCTGACACAGCTACGTTTAAAATTGAACTGGAGGTTAAGTGCTGGGCGTCCGGTCAGAGAGAACAGCCCCAACTGGGTCTGGTTTCCTCCCAAAGGTTTTCTCATTCTATATGCATGGGGTTTTGTTTCCTTGCCGCTGTGCGCACTACCAGAAAAACTGCTTGGTTGGGGACCACTTAACTTCTAGTGACTATAGTTGAATTGACTACAGAGACCGTCTCTGCATTTAATATAAGAGGTGGTCCTCGTCATATAATATCCCTGTCCATTATACTGTACAGTGCTTTGATGCAACCTGTGTTGTTAAAAAGCTATATAAATAAAAATGATTGATTGATTACGAGTTGATATAGACATGGGTGGCAAAGTAAAATTATAGGGGATGGAGACCAGGGAGAGAGCAGAGGTGGTATCTCTGGAGAAAGAGACTGTTCCACTGAATAGAGGGGACAACCTCCTGCTGGGGGGCGGGCTCCTGTCAGAGAGAGCCTCAGGGAAGAGGGGAAGAGGTGTCCCCAGAAATGTCCGTGGTCTACCAACCCAACAGGTGCCCAGAACAAAGCCAGTCTGGGGCCAGGCAGACC